>NC_047016.1:35652311-35748040 GCF_902652985.1 Pecten maximus | reverse complement strand
CACTTATTCCCACATGTACAACCACTGTATAACATCGTTATCCAACTAACCCAGATGGAATATTTCGACTTGTAGGCTATCGTGTGTTTGTGTTTACGGATGAAAATGTCTCGATTTCAAAACAGTCACATGATGATTTGAAAATAATTAAAGTTTAGAGTGGTCAATCTGGACATAGGGATCGACTGTGAATATTGGGATAGCACAAAAACATTACGGGAAAGGTACAAAACACGTACATTCAATGAAAATAACGTTTTTTTTTTACCTGTGGTTCCTGTACCACGCCTATCATTCCCATCCTTTGGTTCCTGTACCATGTCTAGAAGTCTTTTCTTAAAGTTTCTGTACCCCGTCTAGCAGTCTGTTCCTTTGGATGCTGTACCATGTCTATCATTCCCTTCCCTTTTGTTCCTGTACTATGTCTGTCATTATTTCCCTTTGGTTCCTGTACCACGTCTATAATTCCCTTACTTTTGTCCTGTACCACGTCTAGAATTCCTTTCTTTTGGTTCCTGTACTATGTCGAGCAGTCTTTTCTTTAAGTTCCTGTACCATGTCTAGCAGTCTGTTCTTTTGGATGCTGTACCACGGCTAGTAGTCTTTCCTTCTGGTTTCCTGTACCATTTCTATTAGTCCTTCTCATGCTTTCCTGTACTACGTGTAGCACTGCTTTGGTTCCTGTACCATTTCTATCAGTCCTTTTCTTTGGTTCCTGTACTATTTCTATTAGTCCTTCTCGTAATTTCCTGTACTACGTGTAGCACTGCTTTGGTTCCTGTACCAAGTCTATAATTCCTCCCATTTGTTCCTATACCACGTCTAGCTTTCCCTCCCTTTGGTTTTTTTGTACCACTTCCAGCAGTCGCTCTCGGTTGTTCCTGTACCATGTCTAGCAGTCCATTCCATTGGTTCCTGTACCATGTCTAGCAGTCCATTCCATTGGTTCCTGTACCATGTCTAGCAGTCCATTCCATTGGTTCCTGTGCCATGTCTAGCAGTCCATTCCATTGGTTCCTGTACCATGTCTAGCAGTCCATTCCATTGGTTCCTGCACCATGTCTAGCAGTCCATTCCATTGGTTCCTGTACCACGTCTAGCAGTCTATTCCATAGGTTCCTGTACCACGTCTAGCAGTCCATTCCATTGGTTCCTGTACCACGTCTAGCAGTCCATTCCATTGGTTCCTGTACCGTGTCTAGCAGTCCATTCCATTGGGTCCTGTACCATGTCTAGCAGTCCATTCCATTGGTTCCTGTACCACGTCTAGCAGTCCATTCCATTGGTTCCTGTACCACGTCTAGCAGTCCATTCCATTGGTTCCTGTACCATGTCTAGCAGTCCATTCCATTGGTTCCTGTACCATGTCTAGCAGTCCATTCCATTGGTTCCTGTACCATGTCTAGCTGTCCATTCCATTGGGTCCTGTACCATGTCTAGCAGTACATTCCATTGGTTCCTGTACCACGTCTATCATTCCTTCCCATTATTTCTGGGACTATGTCTAGAAGTCCTTCCCCCGTGGTCCTGTATCCTGTACCATAACTAGCAGGCATTCACGCTAGTTCCTGTACCCCATCTAGCAGTCCTTCTCTTATCATGTTCCTGTATCACGTCTAGCATTTGGTGCATTTAGTTCTCGTATCGAATTCAGTAGTCATTACCTTAAGGGCATTGATAAGTTGTGAAAACGTGCGTCCAATCCTTTGTGTATTGGGGAAATATTTGTCTTTGTGTTCCAAGCGCCGAAGTAATTATATATAATGTTGCCTTAAGATACCTTAAAACAAATACGCCAGTGCTGTACTTTCATCCTAATCATATATTAGTCTAAAGACATATCGAATGGTTAAGATTGTATAACTTAAATTACATATCACTGTACGTCCTAGCTATAGACTGGATTACCTGCCGTAGTTGTTCTTCCCTCCGCTAGGCTTCGCTTCGAAAATACAATTCATGAGCGCAGCCTAGCGGAGAGAAATGGTACTAAGGCAGGTAATCCAGATCTAGTCCTAGCTACCTCTCAGTGGTTCTTATTAAGCCAATATGATACAATATGTAAATTTGTGTATGTTTTTGATTATAGTAAACAGTGGAAGTATCTATCGTTTATATAGTACTAGTATATTGTACATGTGTTATCAATGAAGCGTATTGTATATTGT
Source organism: Pecten maximus (assembly GCF_902652985.1). Taxonomy (NCBI): domain Eukaryota; kingdom Metazoa; phylum Mollusca; class Bivalvia; order Pectinida; family Pectinidae; genus Pecten; species Pecten maximus. The sequence continues at coordinate 35,745,872 of NC_047016.1, read as the reverse complement.
ATAACTTTATCATGCATTTATGATGTATGTATGTTATACATATAAATTTTATTCTGGGGCTCATCACAAGGATATGCATGTATATTAAGAATTTCTTAAGGATTGGTCTGAATTGAAAATATAGTAGTTAATAGAAGGAGTGATAAAGTATCAGTGCTTGTAACAACATGATGACTATAATGTAAAGAGTGACATCATTTAAGCAAATGTGTTGCATTCTGCTAACATTTTATGATATACCTTGCAATGCGTTCTTCTGTAGAACGATATAGAGTATGATTGCCCAACACTATGTACTATTGTATTAATGTATTGCATATGTATATGTCTACTCTCCGATTTGTCTTGTAACACAAGGAGGAAATAAAATGATCTGAATCTGAATCATACAGCTTAGGTATAAGCTGTCCTGCCGTATGCGTTGTAAGTAGAGATCTAGATAACGGGCTGGTCATAATGACGATGTACGGAATCGATCTTCTTTACTATAGCAATAAAAACGTTCCAATACCGATCTCTGTCATTTAGATGTGCAAGTAAGTTCTAAATTACGTAAATTGTTGTTATGGACATAAATATATGTCCAGATGTCTCCTAATCAATAGAAGTCAATGTAGTTTATATCGTGAGATGATCGACCTTCAGCTACTTCGACAATGTTCAAGATAATCATCATGTTAGTAAAAGATTTGCCAAAATGTATTTTTTGATAATGTCAATTTAAATTAATGTACATGTCACCACACGTATTGATATCTCCTTGTTAATATAAGACCACGAAGTGTCATACCCCCTCACTCAAAACATGTGTTGTTTTATCATTCATACAGAATCTTAAATGAGTTTTTGATTCATAGGAGATCTTATCAAAATATATCTGTTTTATATTTGCGAGTCTTGGCGAGCTTAAATTGAAACTTCGAGGGGCGTTCTATAAAATCTTATATGAAATGAAAATAAATTAAAAATAACATATACATGTACATTTTATTAAATAACCGAGAAAACTTACATTTTGAAGTTAAAATTTAGACGAATTAAAGGGATAAACCGTATACGAATTTTTATTTTGCATTTTATTCATATTATTGCTTATATATTTAAAAAAAAATATAACCTTATGCAAGATGACAATTTGATTTCGATGAAATCTGTACATAAAAACATAAATTATTAGTTATAAAAAGGTATCACCCAACTACAACACTTGAAAACAAAAATGGCGTCCCGCGTGAGTCCCGCGTCAGTCGACCGCGGTTTAAAACGGTAACGGCTTCAGCAACAAAGAGAAGAATGGCCAAATGGTCAAATACAATCCTAGAATTACACTAACATGCAGTAGAGTAGGTGGGAACAGTTCAAACAAGCGATTTTGCTGCAATGTCTATACGCAATAACAAACTTGGTACAATATTTATACAGTCTGTACCAGTACTTCGCTACTGTCTTTCAATACTTTTTGCACAGGGTTCAGATTTATATACACATGTACATGCAGAAACCACTGTATAACATCGTTATCCAACTAACCCAGATGGAATATTTCGACTTGTAGGCTATCGTGTGTTTGTGTTTACGGATGGAAATGTCTCGATTTCAAAACAGTCACATGATGATTTGAAAATAATTAAAGTTTAGAGGGGGTTTCCCAACTAAATCGAGTGGTCAATCTGGACATAGGGATCGACTGTGAATATTGGGATATCACAAAAACATTACGGGAAAGGTACAAAACACGTACATTCAATGAAAATAACAACGTTTTTTTTTACCTGTGGTACCTGTACCACGCCTATCATTCCCATCCTTTGGTTCCTGTACCATGTCTAGCAGTCTTTTCTTTAAGTTTCTGTACCCCGTCTAGCAGTCTGTTCCTTTGGATGCTGTACCATGTCTATCATTCCATTCCCTTTCGTTCCTGTACAGAGTCTATAATTCCTTCCCTTTTGTTCCTGTACCACGACTATAATTCCCTTACTTTTGTCCTGTACCACGTCTAGCATTCCTTTCTTTTGGTTCATGTACCATGTCTAGCAGTCTTTTCTTTAAGTTCCTGTACCATGTCTAGCAGTCTGTTCTTTTGGATGCTGTACCACGGCTAGTAATCTTTCCTTCTGGTTTCCTCTACCATTTCTATTAGTCCTTCTCATGCTTTCCTGTACTACGTGTAGCACTGCTTTGGTTCCTGTACCATTTCTATCAGTCCTTTTCTTTGGTTCCTGTACCATTTCTATCAGTCCTTTTCTTTGGTTCCTGTACCATTTCTATTAGTCCTTCTCGTAATTTCCTGTACTACGTGTAGCACTGTTTTGGTTCCTGTACCAAGTCTATAATTCCTTTCATTTGTTCCTATACCACGTCTAGCTTTCCCTCCCTTTGGTTTTTTGTACCACTTCCAGCAGTCGCTCTCGGTTGTTCCTGTACCATGTCTAGCAGTCCATTCCATTGGTTCCTGTACCATGTCTAGCAGTCCATTCCATTGGTTCCTGTACCATGTCTAGCAGTCCATTCCATTGGTTCCTGTGCCATGTCTAGCAGTCCATTCCATTGGTTCCTGCACCATGTCTAGCAGTCCATTCCATTGGTTCCTGTACCACGTCTAGCAGTCCATTCCATTGGTTCCTGTACCATGTCTAGCAGTCCATTCCATTGGTTCCTGTACCACGTCTAGCAGTCCATTCCATTGGTTCCTGTGCCATGTCTAGCAGTCCATTCCATTGGTTCCTGTACCATGTCTAGCAGTCCATTCCATTGGTTCCTGTACCATGTCTAGCAGTCCATTCCATTGGTTCCTGTACCATGTCTAGCAGTCCATTCCATTGGTTCCTGTACCATGTCTAGCAGTCCATTCCATTGGTTCCTGTGCCATGTCTAGCAGTCCATTCCATTGGTTCCTGTACCATGTCTAGCAGTCCACTCCACTGGTTCCTGTACCATGTCTAGCAGTCCATTCCATGGGTTCCTGTACCATGTCTAGCAGTCCATTCCATTGGTTCATGTACCATGTCTAGCAGTCCATTCCATTGGTTCCTGTACCACGTCTAGCAGTCCATTCCATTGGTTCCTGTACCATGTCTAGCAGTCCATTCCATTGGTTCCTGTACCGTGTCTAGCAGTCCATTCCATTGGGTCCTGTACCATGTCTAGCAGTCCATTCCATTGGTTCCTGTACCACGTCTAGCAGTCCATTCCATTGGTTCCTGTACCACGTCTAGCAGTCCATTCCATTGGTTCCTGTACCATGTCTAGCAGTCCATTCCATTGGTTCCTGTATCATGTCTAGCAGTCCATTCCATTGGTTCCTGTACCATGTCTAGCTGTCCATTCCATTGGGTCCTGTACCATGTCTAGCAGTACATTCCATTGGTTCCTGTACCACGTCTATCATTCCTTCCCATTATTTCTGGGACTATGTCTAGAAGTCCTTCCCCTGTGGTCCTGTATCCTGTACCATAACTAGCAGGCAGTCACGCTAGTTCCTGTACCCCTTCTAGCAGTCCTTCTCTTATCCTGTTCCTGTATCACGTCTATTATTTGGTGCATTTAGTTCTCGTATCGAATTCAGTAGTCATTACCTTCACCATCATCCTCATATTTGTCCATCTATACATCATATAAGGATACATTACAAAATAAACTTATTATATTTCACTTTTGCCATATTGATAATAGATATCTGCTTTATGTAAAATATATCACTAAATTAACCACGGAGGTAAACTTAATTTATTTAGAATGCTAACAACGAACAGACTCCAGAAATGTGTAGCCGGTGGAAAGTAACCATGAGTTACCAAGCAACGCCTAAGGTGGGCGGAGTTTGTTACTAAACACATCATGATTGCTCAAGCAACGCGAGAAGTGGGCAAAGCTTGTTATTGAACTCGTAAACAAATGCAGCGACGCGAGACACTAAACAAAGCTATAATCAACGACATATCATTCGTCAAATTCAATTCCAGCTCTAGCAGTTTGTCTTCCGAAATAGTTAGAATTAAATGTAAGTAATATTTATAGATATATCTATATATTTTATTTTTCCCGATTAGGGTCAAAATGTTAAGCTTTGCTTGAACTCAGAAATCGGTATGTTTTAACTGTCACTTATCGGAACCAATGTAAGAGAGTTAGCACGTGGTTAATAACGTATATAGGACACACGAGATGTCGACACCATTCAAAACAAATTAAGATAAAGATACAGTAGAGCCAAAGTGAATTTACCTGCACCATTCAGGTGTTTCCCCTTCTAAGACTCGTCAGTAATGTTAAGGAAGGCAACACAAAATGTGAAACATTCCGAAAAAGATGACAAAATTTGGATGGGAAGTGCAAATTACCCCTTATTTGATAATGCTAGATTTACTAAGCCTTTATGATGTGTCGACGATTTAGTGAATATCAATATCAGTCACACGCCTGACATGTTCGACTTTGATATTTCCTTTACCAATACACGACTGTAACATCTAGGTAAAACAGGGGACCGTGGTTATAATGCGATTGATAGTTACACCAGATGTCAATCATGACGAAATAAATAAAAGTAAGCTGTCACGCCCTGTGTCAGTACATCCCTGGATTACTTAGGTGGATGATGTCGTTATCACTGTGCCGAGTGTATGGGTACCTTCTCACCATTTCGTTAGTCGGAATCGTTCTGGTCTTTCTAACACGTAAGTCTATTAAGTTTGTGATTTCTAAGTCGTAATCGGGTCTTTTTGAAGATGCTACATCTCTGAGAAAGAGAAATTATGATTGATTTAAAACAATAATAGAATATTTTCTTCTTTGTACAATACCAACAAAGTTCATGCTGTTAACCCCAACCTCCAAAAAAAAAAAGATAATTATGATTATTATCTATTGAATTTAAAGTGCAAAAGGCATTTGTTGGTGTTTGTTAAATGCATTTCTATACCATGGGGGCATTTCACGCATTTTCTAGCAGTCAGTGTATGCGCTGTCGGCGATGTAGCGTCTTAAACGAACTATGTTTTAGGTTTATGAAATGAATAGGGGTTGTCCAGTGCCAAATTTAATGCAAACTTGGGGTTCTTTGTAAACTTCTGAAAACATAGTATATTGTTACTACTTGCTCGACCGCAGGTTTTGTTCGAGTTTTCATCTTTTCAACATACTATATCGCGACGGTGCTTCCGACCTAGCCTGACGCTATACATGTTGTACAGCGTGTATCATAAGTAAACAATCAATAATGAAATTATTAAATCAGGCATTTGACTAGTTTGATCAACAGGCGCTGGAATAGAAAATGTGAATTAAAAAAATATATGGCAGTGGTATGTGTACTCTGTAAAGTGCAAGGCCGGAAACTCCGCCAAGATCGAAACGGCACCCCACCTCACTTCAATCGACTAAAAACACATTTATTAAAACTGACACGTCTCAAACTATATGATACCGTCATCAAGAAATATTCATCTTTAACCTTCCGTGTCACCAAATACGAATTGTTACTTCTAAAACACAATAATCCGTGAAAACATCGTCGAATTCCACCTTTTGGACACCTTCTGGCAAACTGCTCCCTCAGCCTGTCAAGATTCCTCATATACAAACGGGGTTGGACGGTCATGCGTTTATATAATCGACTATCACCACGTGCATGCTTTATTTTACAAGTGCTAGGACGTGGTTTGTGAGGTAACGACTAATTAACATGTTTGTATGTTTGTGATGAGATCGTCCTTTCCTTTTCTCAAACTGCATCATTTTTGTGGTTGCTGGGGGTTCTGTGCTCTGCTGATACAAAACAACAACTGGAATTAAGAATACATTACAATGCTTAAAAAAACTTTGACATTGTTGACACTAAGCGGCAAAATGATATCAAGTTTATACAAATCGATGTGAAGTAAGTAAATAATACTCTTTCAAATAATTGAGTAAAAAGGTTGAAAATTAAAAGAAACTCATCCTTATTATTTCGATCATAATAGTGATAAATCTATATGTCTCCCGAATCATGCATGCATGTATTATTTCTTGAAATATTGTATTTAACATTATGGGATTTTTTTTAAACAACACAGCTGAAAAGAATGATGGCTAAACAAAAACAAAATGGAAATAATAATAAAATGGCTGTCCTCCACGTCTCTAGTTACAGTTAAATAAATAAACAGGTCTTAAGTATGATCTTCACATTTGACGACGACATGATATTATATTTTTATATCATTATATATTACAAGTAACCTGATGACAGTCTTTTTCTCGGTGTACTTTGCTTTCTTCTAGTCCTGATGTCAGCAAACTGACAAGAGTTAATCATATAGATAAGCATTTTGGTCAACCTTAGTAATAAAAGTAAGCTAATTTTTATTTATTTTTAAGAACGAAAGGCCTATAGGCCTCAGTTGGAAAAATAAATGGGTTGTTTAGGCGATTGAAGTGAGGTGGGGTGCCGTTTCGCTCGTGGCGGAGTTTCCATCCTTAGTCTTTCCACAGTACACATGGCACTGACAAATCAAAAAGTTTGAAATTCAATTTTCTATGCAAGCGCCTTTGGTTTGATCTTTAACGTAGGTCAAAATAATATCAACTTTTCAGTCTGTTATCCAAGCTTGCCACTGTCCCAATGTCACGAGCTTAGACCTCTTGACCATTGAGAAGTTGTTTACAGATTTTAACACATTGCCATCTGTTACCTTGAAAGTACATCAGGATTATTCTTTTGAATACGTCTGGTAGCTCTTCAGTCCAGTATGAACCTAGCCCACTATCATGTTCTCCTGGTTAAAGAGAAGATGCTGTTGAAAGATTTTAATAAACTAGACTTCTGTGACCTTTTAAGTAAGTCAATGTCATAAATGTGAATGGCTTTGGTAGCCCTTTATCTCAGCATGCTACTACTTAGTATCATACTCCAGGCCTCTTGGTTATTGGGAAGAAATAAAACAAATGTGAAATGTTTAAGACGCACACCTACGAATCACGAAGGACGAATCCGGACAAAAGGTGATAGGACAAGGTCATCTGAATCTGAGGTGACCTAAAAGAACGCAGAATATCGGTAGAACATCCAATTGTCACATCAACTATATCTTATATTTATACAGTAGCTTACTGAATTATTCTGCCACGGATCTAAGGAACAGAGTACAGTTACCGAGCAAAAACTAATAAACCCGTGTTTTATTCGCCTCATTTGATTAAATACTTACACACCTGGTCCTACGTGTAAGTAAAAATGGAGACAGATACGACAGAAAGTTATAAATCGCCAACAAATAACAATACTTATATAAAGACAATAAAAATCAGTAATACCTGTGAGAATGTTAATACCTGTCAGTTCCAATAATGTAATCGTATTTATACCTATGTAAAATAAGCGAAATCACATTATTTTGAATTTATTATAAACTCAATAGCATACAAATAATACTTGATCCAATCAATATTCAAGTTCAGTAGAAAGTTAATGCATCAATATATCGCCTTTTCCATATTATCTTCAATGATATATATGATACATTATCAATAATACACATAAGAATTATAAATCAAAGTTAATACTAAAATTCATTATTGCCAAACTTTAATATTACATACTGTATGTAATATGAACTATGAGGGCAAATATATTTTGATGCAATGGTTTATAAGGTAGTATTGTATGTTACTGGTTAAAAACTATTTACTTGTACACATACAAGGACACTGCTGACACGACCCCAACCACACACAACGTGGCTAACGGCTTACCGTTAAGCTGTATTCAGTTTTTATTTATTTCCGTTTTCATCTTATTTCTGAATAATACCGTCGATAAGTCCCTGCTTACGCAATTGGACCGATATCGAACGGCTTGCATCACATCAAGCTATTTGTGTGAATTATATCGACTATTCAGGCAACACAAGGTTTAATACAGAAATGCAATTTTATTGTAGCTATCAGGAACGTTATTGAGAAATATGTTAAAAAAAATATATTTTAATTCACCATCATTTTCCTATTTTGAGGACATGCCATTGTAAGTATTAATCTTCATACTAAAGGGTTATTAATTAGCGAATTCCATAGTGGTCCTGTTGTAAGGCCTAATAACAGGGGCAATATTTAATTGGCTGATTAATGCCTTTTATTAATTAACTACCTGCATATTTTGGGATAATTCAAAACAACAATAAATTGAATAAGTTTAACAACTTAAAAAACAACAATTTAAAAATAATTTCTTCTTGCGAACTTAATATAGAATGGAAATATTTACTTTTCTTCTGTGGGGGCATTGGAGAGATGTTAATGTTATCCTGAAATGTTTTTCCTATTGATCATCGAGTTGTGTTGTCGTCCTCAGTCTCTGGAGTGGAACTGAAGATGGAATTTGTTATCGGTCTCGAAACTGAAGGTAGTCGTCGCGTATAAGTCTAGAAATGTTCCGAATAGCGTGGTGTGCATTCGATCTTGACCTTGTAAATCTCATATTGACCAAGTTTGTCTATATTGGCCTAGTTTTGTAATGCTATCGATAGGGCAGTTTTCTAATACTATTAACAATATTCAAGTAGTTAGTAATTAGTACTGTATTCTGTTGATTATATCTTGTGTGTCCAAGATGTCTCCTTTTTGGCAATACACGACTGTGCCACATTGTTTTCGATTTTAAGATAGCGATTTATTTTTTGTTTACCCATATTCTCAGTTTTTTTGTTTGAAACGCCATTATGAGAAATGCTGGTCTACGAAAATATGAGCAGGAATCAAGACATAAAATAATCGTCTAATTAGCTTCTTTAACTATGCAGATACATCAATGAAAGTGACACAGATGCAGCGAATGTCGAGCACAGGTGATAACAACAAACGTTTCGCGAACGAGACCAAAGCAGTTATCATAAAAAGCCAGGATTTTACTGCTACTATTGAAACTGAGAAAACTGAGACAACTACTACGGATCCTAAACCATTGACGTCGAGTGGACAACACCAAGGTAGCTTTTATTGTGATATTGTATATGGTGCTTGCATTTCAATGACCGGAAAGTCTTATACATTGAACGAATCCTACTCAATATATATCATTTGCATCGTGACGTCATGAGCTTTGTTTTATATCCTTTGCTATTTCTTGGTTTGAATTCGAATTCTTGGTTTGCTGTGGGCTATGTGGCGAGGAAAATAATGATTGATTATAAAAAATTTGAAATCAATTTCAATTGAAGAAAACATACAAAGAAATACCTATATTTGATACGGAATACATCTGTAATCATTTCTTTTCTTTGCAGCCGCTTACAGATATAAACGCTAATCCCGGTTATCAAAATCAATAAAAAGGTTTTATTTACTTTTAATAGTAAAGTTGAAATACCCGGGGAAAACCCCCATGGTCAGGCAGCTGACCCTATACCTTTTCACGCCCAATCGGGGGATCGAACCCCGGCGGCTTAAGTAAAAAATCAAGTGTGTTACCATTGTGCCACCCAACCAAGATAAAACACTTTTTTTTTTATTCAATATTGATTTTTTTTTACTCTTGTAGATTGCTTTTAACCATACGGCAAGGGATTCTTACGTGCTACCGACTTGTATTTAAGGCATTGCTATTGTATAAAATGGAAGTGTTTTAGTCATTATACTGTCGATATACTATGTTATGATATATATATATATATATATTTATTGCATTTTTGCCAGTGAAATACAAAACAAATAACAAAACTTATATTTTCAATGAATCGATGAGCAGTGAAAATATAAGATTTTGCAGTGAAAATATAAGTTTTTTGTTTTTGGCAAATGAGAGCGAACCTTTGTTTTCAACTCATTGAAACTTGCAGATTTTTCTAATCTAAGCGAAGATAAATAAATTGTTTTTTTTCCTGAAATATTCAGACTTGTGTTTTGACGAAATACTCACTTGATGTTAGCTATTCATACACAGATTATTCGATAACAGCAGAAAACGCCGTCAAGTTGACGTGAAGTAACATCACTAAGAGATGATGTCATGATTTATGTTACTGATTCCGACATTTTTTGACACTATTAATTTTTCGATGATTTTAATTTAGTTTTTAAGGTTGTAAAATGCAATAAAAAGAAAATTGAATGGTTTCCCGTTTAATATAACATATATTTCACTCGTATGACAAAATATTTCGATATTTTTTACTCGTGCTTCGCACTCTTGAAAATATCGATATTATGTCATACTCGTGAAATATATGTTATATTAAACGGGATCCCATTCAATATCCTCTATATATAAATGTATATATATTTTTTTCATATGACGTGACAAATAATTGAAATCTAAGAAAAGGACAAAACATCAGTTTCTTTTATTAAATGTATTGTCAATGTAGAATACAAAATTTGGTATTTGTAGGCCCAGTTCCGGTTATAATCCTGACATACATGCGCAGTGGATCCTCATTCACCGGCCAGATTCTGCAGGCAGCTCCATCAGCTTTCTATTGGTTCGAACCAATGCACAAACTGTTGCGGAATTTCACACCAGGCAAATCATTCAGATACCTGAACGGCGAGAATAGGTACTTCGATTTTTTTCAGTACCTTTGCCAAAAATAGAATCACATATGATATGTCAACGCCAATAATTAATATCAATTCGTGAACGGGCGAGTGGTTGTAGTAGATAATTTATTGGTGATGCCATGCCCTTTTCATATAAGAACGCAAGTATGCATTAGTCAATAGTCTAAGAGATCAAAAGTGTTTTGCATTGGGTATTTACTTGATAAGTAAAAATGTATGACACTTCAACATGACAAAGCACCAAAGATGTGAAGAACAACAACATGTCTTTCATGCTTTTATATGCAGTTGTACTATGTATGATATTGAGAATAAATTTCAATCGTTGCACATTTTCAACAAAAAAAAAAAAAAAAACCATAAAAAACTAAATCAAAAACATAACAAAACAAAAAAGGCAAAGAACGCTGAAAATTATTATTTGCCAACTATCTTTAATCACTTTCGTTTCATTACAGGGAATTTCTTTTACAAGAGGATGTCGCGAGTCAAACGGTAAAACAAATTATTTCTTGTCAACTGGATGAACTCCCTGTTGATGTACTGACGGATGGATTTCTCGGCCATGGTAACGAAAAAACGTCATACGAATTAAAATCATGCCTAGCGTCTTTCAAAAAGTTATATTCTGATCAAATTATTGCATTGAGGAAATGTATACCCGGCTATAATGAGGTTTGTCTCCAATCAAACCACGTTATTATCAAAACAATTCGGATGAAAATGTCAAGCATGGAGAAGCTGCTAGTGAAATTTCCCCGGTTAAAAGTTTTGCATTTGATGAGAGATCCTCGGGGCACAGTTAGATCTCAGAAAAAATATGGTGGATTTCATAAATCTACAAATGAAACTGAATCTGTTCAGAATTTCTGTAGGGCGGTCCTCCGCGATATATTAGACAGAGAGGATTTGCAGAGACGGTTTCCGAATAGACTGATGTCCGTGTTTTACGAGGATATTGCTAAAAGTCCTATTGTTTACTCCAGAAAGCTTTATCAATTTTTAGGAATGGAATTTTCAAGTGAATCAGAGAACAGAATTTTAGATATGACTTCATCCGGAATTGAGCAAAAGAATTGTGGGGCATTATGCACAAATCGCTCTAATTCTTCAGAAGAGGCGTATCAGTGGAGGCACGAAATCAGCATCAACTTCGTCAAAATGGTGGATAAAATGTGTACAGATTTATACAATAAAGTAGGATACAATGTGATTCTAAACAAAGACGTACTCCATGATTTGCATTATCCATTGCGAAACTAATACCACTGCTTCATTGTTCATTACTGTAACATTTATTCTTAATTTGTTTTCAGAACTAACAAAAGATTGGATGATGGCGATGCTAGTCTTAGACTAAATGCTTGCTTTACCAACATTACGTGTTAAATAATTTTAGCAGGGAGAAAAGAGAACACTTTCACTTACGGTAATTGCATCATGTGACATATTAGTCGCATTACATGAATTGAAACTAACCGACTGGCTGATTCATATTGATGCACATGATAGGATGTAGAACTCTTCAATGTTCACGTTTTATAATATGATACCCCCTGTCCGTTTTGTTGGTGTATCGTCTGCAGTAAAACATGTTAGTTATCGGGGGCTTTTCGTTATGTTGAAGGTTTGCCTTTTCAAAGTCTCATTGGGCTATTCATATCTACAGGAAAGCACACAGAACACTTTAGCATATATCTTAAAAAGAGTTACTTTAGAAGTACTGACAGCGTAGATGTGGTGCTATTGCCTGCTGGTGATTTCTAGGGTATATATCTTGCTTCAGATATATTGTACGTGTTGCGAAACTGGACGATGGCGACCAAGTAGCTCAATTGATAGAGCATCTGGCTAGTGTTCTTAGGTCTCGGTCTGGCCGTGCATTTTCCCTCTCCTATTTCATATGGCTCACAATTAAATACCCATGGAGGGGGTATATAGTCTTGTGTGTGTCTTCGGGTTGAAGACCATGTTGGAGGAGCAAGAAATGTAGCGGAACTGGACTGAGATGAACGCCGGCGACCACATGGCTCAAGTGGTAGAACATCTGGCTTGTGTGTTTGTAGGTCCCGGGTTCGAATCCAAGTCTGGCCGTTCATGTTTCCTCTCCTTTTACATACGTTTACCTTAGAAGTTAATATATTCTCACACACTTCACATGGTGCTTCCCTGTTTCCTAGAGATGGGATAAATCGATTTCATACGAGGTAAGTAATGACAGCTGGCACGCGCTATGACGCTGCTCACAGTAACTTAACGTCATCATTTTATGTAGCGTAACCACGTCGCAAATTGGTAACGTCATCACTTTTCGACGCATATTTTATTGGATATTGATGGTGAATCGTTGAAAATGTTTCGCAATCCCTTACAATTCGTTTCCTCTTTAAATATGTGATGGAAATAATCAAACATGAACCTGTTACACAAGGGTCACGATATCTTTGTCCACGGAACAGGCCCGTGTAAGATTCTGTTATTTTCTACTATGTAGAGGTTATATACATTTTTTAGAAAAGTAGATGGGGCTGACGTATTGGTATCAAATAGTCATGAGTATGTGCTTATAATGTAAGCCTATACAATGTTTTTCCTGTATTCGCCTTTTTTTCTGGAGATGCTTATGAACGTATACAATTCTTCTGGCCTAATGACTTTCAACGTGTTCTTTTTTTTCTACCTTTATCCTGTCGATATTACTTTTTGTGATGCTGTATAAATCAATTTTACCTGTTTATTCGCCTTTGTGATATTTTTTTTTGGTCTATCTGATAAACAGATACACACACTTTCATGGCGATTATTACAACCCTACGAGGGCCGAATGTATGGATAATAATATATGCAATGGTTTTCCACTTAAAACACCTCTTTAAGTTTAGCTTTAAATTAAAGCGATGTTTAAATTTAAATGTCCTTTTGAATTTTGTTATTTTTGATTTGGAAAAAAATAAATCGTTTTCAAACAAAATGTACTTCTGTATAATTGTGTTACATAATTAACCAGGAGATATAATTGTATACATGTTAATCCGGTTATTTGTAATAGTACTGTGTAATGGTCGCCTGGAGGAAAACGTACTGTCTGAAGTGCACGTGGGTGTGTTACACACAACCCTACAACACAACCATTAGTCAACATCACGACTATTTCCCGGTCGGGTGTCCGATGGCGTTCAGTTCATACAGAACACACATATACCAAACAGACAGAATGTTATGGTATAACAACAAAATGGCAACGGTGAAGGTAAAATGAGAACGACTTCTGACACCAACTGCGGCTTGCAGACAAATGACAAGATTGGAAAATTTGGTATCCTTTTCTTTCTGTCTATTACTTCCTTTGATACCTGATTATTGTTTTCTTCGTTCGGTGTTATCTTGATAGTTTTTATGTCATGTAATCTCTTGTTTTAAACAACCCTTTTCTTCATAATGTCTCCCGTGATGTGGAAAAGATCACTTGAATGAATCATTTTCGATATTTCACTGGTAAAGAATGTAGAAAAACCCCATTTAAAAAACCGCCCCAATCAATAACATTTTCGCCGTCAAAGCCGTCCAATTCTGCGATGCAGCACTTCGTAAGACGCTCTCGTCGTTACCTACATACTTTTGCTATTTTTTATATTATAAAACGTTATTTCTTTATTCATTTACAAATATTCGACAGGAAAACATTCCATCCCTCTTTTCTGTGGAGTATAGTAGCTAATACACTGCTCATTTAATGTTGAATTATAAATATTGTTTAGCAATTTCGTTCGTACCTCACTCAAGACTTTGTTCGTATGACATTATAAGAGCCTAATATCCCCTGGTAATATATGTATGCGAATGACAAGCGTTTTAGAGTAGCAAATATTTAACAGCCTTTCCACAAAAGAAGCTATGCTGGTTGACCTTGGTAGCATTTCTTTCCGCAATACTGCGATCACTAATACTGTGTTTTTGAAACGACTAAGTCACGGCGATAGTAAAAGTGACTAGGATCATTTTATCTTTATATCTTTATCGTTTTCTTTGGCTTAATGCATAAATACATAACGATCTCCACATTCAACCACAACTTGTCAGTAATACTTCTTCTTTATCGTATCTGCAATAAAAATAACTGGGAAGCGCATTTTGTTAGTTTTCTTTTTTATATTGAACGTATCGAGAATGTCTGACCCAGCTGTTCGGACAGGATCAATCAATCTTGGTGCTCAGTAGTTGACAGAGACAAAGTTAATCCTTATACAGTCCATTTGTTACCTTTGTTACTAATCCTATTATACTTTACACAATAGAAGATTCTTTTCTCTAGATTGCCGCTTAGATTTAGCTGACAAACTCCAACAATACACGTTTTGTTTGCGCATTGTAATATTTTAATCATACAAGATATATAAATGATTACAGATTGTCATTATGATCTTGGGATTGTTACATTGAACCACTTATAATACAACACATAGTAACTTGTAACATTCTCATTCATCTCCCAGCCAGTCATAAAACCGTCTAACGCTCTGCCCCTTTTCTGTCGATAAACTCGCCTTTTTATTCAACAGAATTTACCCGTACTTCTTATTCTTTCATATTGTTATTCCTTATCCATCCTTTCAAAATTGTATCTGTTCTTTCATTCATTTCAACGCATCACCAGATAACCGCAACCTGCCATTTTTCTGAACCGTTATCAAATTCATCATTTCACGAGTTCCTCAAACTGTCACTCATGTCCCGAAGCCTTATTGCATGTCCTTAATTCACCCCCTCGACCTGCTCCGTTTTTTTCCCCTTGTTACGACCTTTTTTTCCCTTACGCTTGCGTTGTCTGTTTCCATTGGAGCCTCCCCCTGAATGACAAATTGGTGTTTAACAATTTTGAGTCACATTTAAGCAAGGACAATGGAGCATTGTTACCACATCTTATGATTATAACCTGTGAGTAAAAAGACTTTAGTATCTGTTGGTAATATCGAGTAGAAAAGTATGTGCAAACAAAACTATACTCAAAAAATGTGTTGCCAAACGGAAAATCTCATATTACCATGATAAATAAATTATCACATGAACCCCCTAACCTTCATCAGACACAAAATGTTGTGTTTAACAAAGACATTCTTCCATTAAGCTAGACTACGCTAGACTGCATGAAAAATCTCACCCAGGTTAACAAAAAATAAAATAAAAAGAAGAATAAAACCGTTAAGCAGCTCATCATAAAACAAAATGATAATTGCCTGTCTTACCGTCCGATGCTTTTCTCTTCTTGCATGGTTTCTCACGCAAAGTCCACGGACTACAGCCGTCTTTAGTTTGCTTGGTTCTGGCCAGGGTAACGTTGTGCACCCGGAATCCTTGCTTATCCCAACAGTAATCCCGGATCGGCTTACCCCCTTTCTTGTACTTACAATCTATGGAATAAACATAGATAAACTAAAACCGGTATTTTTTTTATGTATGCCAGTATATACATATATATGGATCAATACTTTTTAAGTGTCACACAATATAAACATGTGAAAACATTTCTGAATCATATAATTCATATTAAATACATATACACACATAAAAACCATATGTTACCTATCCAAAGATGATTTATAAATATTCTACATAAGTAAGACAATTATTTTGCACTATGAAATATTTAAAATTCTATAAAACGCGCCGTATTGTTTTAAACGTATGATATAGCTGTAATAAACTACAGATGAGAAAATAATCTATTAAAAACATTGCAATCTTTTATATCAATAAAAACGCTCTCCTTACTTTTCGTCTATTACTTTACTCCTAAGAAATTGCATTTCTATGCTTGAAGGGAGATAAATCTCATAATATCTCCTCTTTTTCTTATTTCTGTTATATGTGAAAAATAAAAATGTATCCTTAGTGACAAGCATTCTCTACGTGTTTCACTCGTTTTACATGTGGGAGCACTGGCTTGAATATAATTCATATTTTTATCAACTAATCAAATGCTTCTTTTATAGAGTCGATATACCAAGATGGCTGCGTCCATGTGTCCGCATTCTTTTTTATCTGTCACCTTGTTAAACAAACCAAAGAACATATAAAAGAAAATTTATGATTAGATTGATTTTCTGTAGCCATTTTCTACGGAACAAATCAGATTACTGGATTTGGTTCATGGATAATTAATAAATACATCTTGAGCAAGTGTCCCCCACATGATCGGATGGAGCTATGTGAGGATAGATCACGTGGGTACCGACGATACCTTGGTAACAGAACTTCAAGTTTGTAATAGCAGAATCGAAGGGATGTATATACTCACTGACACACTTGGCGTCCCTCTGGTTGTCCCTAAACACCTTTCTGCATACGTCATCTCTACTTGGATTCTCTCCCCTTTTCACAACTATTACAGTGTAAGAGAAATAAATCACCGACTGATAGCTAATTGCCATCTGATTAAAAATATTCAACTCATCCCTATAAATATATCAGGTAGGTTATAATTATCATAATACATTTTTTTACACATCTTTATGGCTGACTTCGAGCGTCTTCGTAACCATGATCTAGGCTTATTATTGCAGAAGCGAACGCACTTTAGTTACATGTAATGCACATGCGTAGAGAAATAGGAAGCTACGATACACATATCTAATCGATCTAGTTGATGATAGCTGCCGAAAAGAAACAGACTTACAAAATTTGGGAATCGTGTTATGATTTGTTGATTGAAAGATTGTATAATCATGATGCACTTTGCTACTACTGCTTCTCAGCTTCACATAAGCAATGTCAAGGTCAGATTTCTACATAAAGTCAACCCCCGGGTATTATTTCATTAGTAGTTATACTTTGTAAATTCGGTTTGATATACTGTAAACGTACATATTTTAGCGGTAATTTTATTTTAGCGCTTTTCGCGCTGGAAGCCTTGCGCTAAATTATGATTGCGCTAATTACTTTTTGTACGTTTTATTTCTATAGAAAGTTCTGTGGATGCGCTAATTCATCATTGCGCTAACTGACTAAAATCTGCAAATGCGCTAAAATTTGATTGCGCTAAAATAAGTACGTTTACAGTATGCATTTTCAAACAAGTGGAGTAAACTTTTAAGTTGTATACAACTTTATTATAAAGTATGTGGAAGTTCTGGATAAGGGCTTTAAATAAATACCACTTATAAAGTCAGTGTTTCAAAGATAAAATTCGAAATCTGAAGAAATGCATTTCTGTTGCTCGAAATATAGGAAATAATTGAGAAGTAAAATAATGAGTATAAGGCACCAACTTATCAATGTACTCATCTATAACACTAGGATGATTCTTAGAGTGGAGAAGAGATTATTTAATTTTATGTTGATGGTACTTATTGATTTGTCTATATACAGTACGAACACGATAAAACACATGGAAGCATGCGTGAGTCTTTAGCGATACTCACATATAAAACAGATAACAAACCCAGCACCACCAACACGATTGTCGTCGTCGTTGTTGTAGCCACCAAACGTCTTCAGACTAAGAACCACTGTTTGTGCATCTGGAAAAACATGCACTTTTGGGGATTCGTTGTTGCGAAACTCGACGGTTTTGCCGTCGGACACAGCGCGGAGAGTTTCAAATTCCGGTCGGATATCCAAGAAGACGACAGACAGCGCTAACTTGGTGAATCCCTCTCGAACTCCAAGAAGGTGAGGATAGAAGGTTTTGTTACATTCCGTTCCATCGTCAGGGGTAAGTTGTGCATGAGACAGATAAGGCCAGGCTTCATGGCTCCGAACAACGCCCTGGCGTGAGACATCGTTAGTTATGTCGATGACGAAATCCTTTGTTCCATCGCACATCTTATGAACCACTGTAAGATGTTTGAGATGAAGAAGATTTAAACAGCATTTATATTTTGTCATTAGGTAATAACAAAGTCATACTAAGTTAGAAGTATACTGTATCTGTTCTATAATCAAAAACACGATACAAAATGATGGCAATCATGTACATGTAGCTAATGTGATGTTGGTTATACTGTACATGTAACTAGTATGATGTTGGTTATACTGTACATGTAACCAGTGTGATGTTGGTTATACTGTACATGTAACCAGTGTGATGTTGGTTATACTGCACATGTAACCAGTGTGATGTTGGTTATACTGCACATGTAACTAGTGTGATGTTGGTTATACTGTACATGTAACTAGTGTGATGTTGGTTATTCTGTACATGTAACAAGTGTGATGTTGGTTATACTGTACATATAACCAGTGTGATGTTGGTTATACTGTACATGTAACAAGTGTGATGTTGGTTATACTGTACATGTAACCAGTGTGATGTTGGTTATACTGTACATGTAGCTAGTGTGATGTCGGTTATACTGTACATGTAACCAGTGTGATGTTGGTTATACTGTACATTAACCAGTGTGATGTTGGTTATACTGTACATGTAACAAGTGTGATGTTGGTTATACTGTACATGTAACGAGTATGATGTTGGTTATACTGTACATGTAACAAGTGTGATGTTGGTTATACTGTACATGTAACTAGTGTGATGTTGGTTATACTGTATATGTAACAAGTGTGATGTTGGTTATACTGTACATGTAACTAGTGTGATGTTGGTTATACTGTACATGTAACCAGTGTGATGTTGGTTATACTGTACATGTAACGAGTATGATGTTGGTTATACTGTACATATAACCAGTGTGATGTTGGTTATACTGTACATGTAACTAGTGTGATGTTGGTTATACTGTACATGTAACTAGTGTGATGTTGGTTATTCTGTACATGTAACAAGTGTGATGTTGGTTATACTGTACATATAACCAGTGTGATGTTGGTTATACTGTACATGTAACAAGTGTGATGTTGGTTATACTGTACATGTAACCAGTGTGATGTTGGTTATACTGTACATGTAGCTAGTGTGATGTCGGTTATACTGTACATGTAACCAGTGTGATGTTGGTTATACTGTACATGTAACCAGTGTGATGTTGGTTATACTGTACATGTAACAAGTGTGATGTTGGTTATACTGTACATGTAACGAGTATGATGTTGGTTATACTGTACATGTAACAAGTGTGATGTTGGTTATACTGTACATGTAACTAGTGTGATGTTGGTTATACTGTATATGTAACAAGTGTGATGTTGGTTATACTGTACATGTAACTAGTGTGATGTTGGTTATACTGTACATGTAACCAGTGTGATGTTGGTTATACTGTACATGTAACTAGTGTGATGTTGGTTATACTGTACATGTAACTAGTGTGATGTTGGTTATACTGTACGTGTAACTAGTGTGATGTTGGTTATACTGTACAGTGTAACTAGTGTGATGTTGGTTATACTGTACATGTAACTAGTGTGATGTTGGTTATACTGTACATGTAACTAGTGTGATGTTGGTTATACTGTACGTGTAACTAGTGTGATGTTGGTTATACTGTACATGTAACTAGTGTGATGTTGGTTATACTGTACATGTAACTAGTGTGATGTTGGTTATACTGTACATGTAACTAGTGTGATGTTGGTTATACTGTACATGTAACTAGTGTGATGTTGGTTATACTGTACATGTAACTAGTGTGATGTTGGTTATACTGTACATGTAACTAGTGTGATGTTGGTTATACTGTACATGTAACTAGTGTGATGTTGGTTATACTGTACATGTAACTAGTGTGATGTTGGTTATACTGTACATGTAACTAGTGTGATGTTGGTTATACTG
This sequence comes from Pecten maximus, assembly GCF_902652985.1. NCBI lineage: Eukaryota > Metazoa > Mollusca > Bivalvia > Pectinida > Pectinidae > Pecten > Pecten maximus. The sequence continues at coordinate 35,725,606 of NC_047016.1, read as the reverse complement.
TACATGTAACTAACTGTGATGTTGGTTATACTGTACATGTAACTAGTGTGATGTTGGTTATACTGTACATGTAACCTAGTGTGATGTTGGTTATACTGTACATGTAACAAGTGTGATGTTGGTTATACTGTACATGTAGCTAGTGTGATGTCGGTTATACTGTACATGTAACCAGTGTGATGTTGGTTATACTGTACATTAACCAGTGTGATGTTGGTTATACTGTACATGTAACAAGTGTGATGTTGGTTATACTGTACATGTAACGAGTATGATGTTGGTTATACTGTACATGTAACAAGTGTGATGTTGGTTATACTGTACATGTAACTAGTGTGATGTTGGTTATACTGTACATGTAACAAGTGTGATGTTGGTTATACTGTACATGTAACTAGTGTGATGTTGGTTATACTGTACATGTAACCAGTGTGATGTTGGTTATACTGTACATGTAACTAGTGTGATGTTGGTTATACTGTACATGTAACTAGTGTGATGTTGGTTATACTGTACATGTAACACGTGTTGGTTATACTGTAGCATGTACTACGTGATGTTGGTTATACTGTACATGTAACAAGTGTGATGTTGGTTATACTGTACATGTAACTAGTGTGATGTTGGTTATACTGTACATGTAACCAGTGTGATGTTGGTTATACTGTACATGTAACTAGTGTGATGTTGGTTATACTGTACATGTAACTAACGTGATGTTGGTTATACTGTACATGTAACAAGTGTGATGTTGGTTATACTGTACATGTAACCAGTGTGATGTTGGTTATACTGTACATGTAACCAGTGTGATGTTGGTTATATTGTACATGTAACCAGTGTGATGTTTGTTATACTGTACATGTAATCAGTGTGATGTTGGTTATACTGTACATGTAACCAGTGTGATGTTGGTTATACTGTACATGTAACCAGTGTGATGTTGGTTATACTGTACATGTAACTAGTGTGATGTTGGTTATACTGTACATGTAACTAGTGTGATGTTGGTTATACTGTACATGTAACCAGTGTGATGTTGGTTATACTGTACATGTAACCAGTGTGATGTTGGTTATACTGTACATGTAACCAGTGTGATGTTGGTTATACTGTACATGTAACCAGTGTGATGTTGGTTATACTGTACATGTAACTAGTGTGATGTTGGTTATACTGTACATGTAACAAGTGTGATGTTGGTTATACTGTACATGTAACAAGTGTGATGTTGGTTATACTGTACATGTAACTAACGTGATGTTGGTTATACTGTACATGTAACAAGTGTGATGTTGGTTATACTGTACATGTAACAAGTGTGATGTTGGTTATACTGTACATGTAACTAGTGTGATGTTAGTTATACTGTACATGTAACTAACGTGATGCTGGTTATACTGTACATGTAACAAGTGTGATGTTGGTTATACTGTACATGTAACTAGTGTGATGTTATTTATACTGTACATGTAACTAACGTGATGCTGGTTATACTGTACATGTAACAAGTGTGATGTTGGTTATACTGTACATGTAACCAGTGTGATGTTGGTTATACTGTACATGTAACTAACGTGATGCTGGTTATACTGTACATGTAACAAGTGTGATGTTGGTTATACTGTGCATTAACCAGTGTGATGTTGGTTATACTGTACATGTAACAAGTGTGATGTTGGTTATACTGTACGTGTAACTAGTGTGATGTTGGTTATACTGTACATGTAACCAGTGTGATGTTGGTTATACTGTACATTAAACAGTGTGATGTTGGTTATACTGTACATTAACCAGTGTGATGTTGGTTATACTGTACATGTAACCAGTGTGATGTTGGTTATACTGTTCATGTAACTAGTGTGATGTTGGTTATACTGTACATGTAACTAGTGTGATGTTGGTTATACTGTACATGTAACAAGTGTGATGTTGGTTATACTGTACATGTAGCTAGTGTGATGTCGGTTATACTGTACATGTAACAAGTGTGATGCTGGTTATACTGTACATGTAACTAGTGTGGTGTTGGTTATACTGTACATGTAACTAACGTGATGTCGGTTATACTGTACATGTAACTAACGTAGCTTGTGTGATGTCGGTTATACTGTACATGTAACCAGTATGATGTTGGTTATACTGTACGTGTAACTAGTGTGATGTTGGTTATACTGTACGTGTAACTAGTGTGATGTTGGTTATACTGTACATGTAACTAGTGTGATGTTGGTTATACTGTACGTGTAACTAGTGTGATGTTGGTTATACTGTACGTGTAACTAGTGTGATGTTGGTTATACTGTACATTAACCAGTGTGATGTTGGTTATACTGTACATGTAACTAGTGTGATGTTGGTTATACTGTACATGTAACTAACGTGATGTTGGTTATACTGTACATGTAACTAACGTGATGTTGGTTATACTGTACATGTAACCAGTGTGATGTTGGTTATACTGTACATGTAACTAACGTGATGTTGGTTATACTGTACATGTAACCAGTGTGATGTTGGTTATACTGTACGTGTAACTAGTGTGATGTTGGTTATACTGTACATGTAACTAGTGTGATGCTGGTTATACTGTACATGTAACTAACGTGATGTTGGTTATACTGTACGTGTAACTAGTATGATGTTGGTTATACTGTACGTGTAACTAGTGTGATGTTGGTTATACTGTACATGTAACTAGTGTGATGTTGGTTATACTGTACATGTAACTAACGTGATGTTGGTAATACTGTACATGTAACTAGTATGATGTTGGTTATACTGTACATGTAGCTAGTGTGATGTCGGTTATACTGTACATGTGACCAGTATGATGTTGGTTATACTGTACGTGTAACTAGTGTGATGTTGGTTATACTGTACATGTAACTAGTGTGATGTTGGTTATACTGTACGTGTAACTAGTGTGATGTTGGTTATACTGTACGTGTAACTAGTGTGATGTTGGTTATACTGTACATTAACCAGTGTGATGTTGGTTATACTGTACATGTAACTAGTGTGATGTTGGTTATACTGTACATGTAACTAACGTGATGTTGGTTATACTGTACATGTAACTAACGTGATGTTGGTTATACTGTACATGTAACCAGTGTGATGTTGGTTATACTGTACATGTAACTAACGTGATGTTGGTTATACTGTACATGTAACCAGTGTGATGTTGGTTATACTGTACGTGTAACTAGTGTGATGTTGGTTATACTGTACATGTAACTAGTGTGATGCTGGTTATACTGTACATGTAACTAACGTGATGTTGGTTATACTGTACGTGTAACTAGTATGATGTTGGTTATACTGTACGTGTAACTAGTGTGATGTTGGTTATACTGTACATTTAACTAGTGTGATGTTTGTTATACTGTACATGTAACTAGTGTGATGTTGGTTATACTGTACGTGTAACTAGTGTGATGTTGGTTATACTGTACATGTAACTGATGTTGTTTTGGTAGTAAAGGTGTTTGATTGATGATGAATGTATAATGAAAGGATAAATAAAGCAACTTCAACTTCAGGATTTAATCAATTACTTAAATGTGAAATACAATAGTTAAGTTGAGGGTACATAATGACCTCCATAAATTACTCTTATGTACACAATGTTGAAATGACGTCTTTTTTTTTTATACGAGACCTAATATCGTGTGTGTCCTTACCGAACAGCTATAGCGTGGGCATATATTCTATTCCCGCAGTCTATATCTCACAGTTGTGAGATACATCTGATGGTTTGCATTACCAATGGTATTTCGTGCCGTTTCTGTTTCCGTTAATCTCCTTTCACGCAAATTGACAAGTTCACTGAACTGAATTTGACGTCGCGACGTTACACGTGAACGTCAGGATCTCGGTGTTGAGACGTATAACTAACCGATTTACAGTCAATTTGTGAAGTCATTTTGTGAGTAGAGACCTGTTATTGGGTGCTGACGCCAAGGGCATTGCGAGGTCCCGTCTCCTATCAACATGGGATAGCCGTGGTATATATGTAAAAACAATTTTTAATTTCAAATACATTGGCCATCATGCGTCTTGGTGATAGTCAGTAATTGACACGAGATTTTGAATATCTAATGGCCTTTGGGGTATTAGGCTAGGATTCACAAAATCCCCTTACTTATTATACGACTATATATATCCAATACACATAATTTTACAATTAAAGAAGGTGCGTGTCTTTATCCTTTCATTATAGCTCACGAGTTCGGCTAATGCATTTTTAAAACATATTTCTAAAATTAATTGAACCTGGGTCATAACACAAATCATATATACATTGTATGTAGTTTTGAATTGATTTTATTTCCAATCATGTTTGTTTGCATACATGTACGTGCAACGAAAAACACATTTTTTATATAATTATGTTTTCAAAAAAGGCTGTTATGTTCCATTAAATGTTAAGCCAACCTTACTTGTATTCTTGACGCATTGCCAGCTCCTTACATGTACAGCATTTACACATTTTCCAGAACAGTTTTCGTCGCCGTCCAAGTGCCTGATCATCATAGGAACCTTGGGGTATGCAACCGTGCACATGTTATTCCAGTAGCACGCGCTGGTTTCTTGCATAATTTGTGGCGTTAGCCCAGTACAGCTACCTGTCTCGGACGTGTGTAGCCCCTGAACCACAGGGTTGTATATGGAGAAGCCGGACTGACAGGAGAGTTTGGCAAATGAGCATTTCCGTTCTCCATTCTCGCAGCCAGGGTTTCCACGACATATGCCACTTCTTGGAAAGCTTGTACCCCGTCGGGACTTTTGTCTACTTCTTTCCCTATTTCCACATAGTGTCAGGCCGGTTATAGACTGATATCCTTACACAACCACAAGGAATAAGGTTTGTTAGAGAAAACATGTCAAGATTCCAAATGGAAACTTCAATATATCTAGAATTATGACGAAGGACGATCGTTTTACGTGTGATAACAATGTAGTTTTGTTAAATTTTTCTAGTGATCCTACAAATTGCGTCGAGCTGCATGGTCACATCAACGCAATTTGTAACACATTTTCAAATGTCATTATAAGTAATAAATAAGTATATTTTAAAAAAGAATTAGGTTGCCAGTTTATCCGATAAAAACATTTTGATTTGTTTTTATTACAAATTGCGTGGTGATACCAACATCATTTATTAGTGTGATTTGTAACACATTAAAACCAGCAAGCATTCAATTATTAACTAAAATGCTATTTTTGTTTATGACATTTTACATTGTTTCCTACAGCACTCACTAGAGGAAAACAGTTAGAAAGTATTAAAAACGTAGAAAAATATGATAGTACATATATACAGAACAAATGTGTGATTAGACTACTGTAACTACATATCACCCTAAACGCATTGGCGCTACAAGCCATACTGACGCTAAATTCATTTCGATCTTATGATTGGTATAACATTGAATAATCTGCTACATGTAAATACTTACCTAGAATGTTGAAAACGATCAGAACCACTATATATGCTGTAACATAGCTAGAATCCATTTTGCCGACGAAGCCTCCTTGCCAGATCTAAATTAAGAGGGCCGCTGTTTATGTTTTTGGTATATGGAATCCTGGTAGCACGCCCAATCTAAACACCACCGGTCTAATGTGTAACAGTTTTATAGTTTTCTTGGCAGTTTTCAATGGTAGTTTACATATTAGAATTATCTCACTCGATATCACTCTATCGTACTTACCTGATAAGGATACAGATGTATTAACGTAAATTGATGATGTATTCGTAGACATTTTTGTTTCCTTTTTTTTTCTTTCTTTTAGCAGTTCGTTTGTATTTGACCTCACTTGTCCTACTTACCAGTTTGACATCAATTTAAACAGATCCTTGTTATGCTAATCTTTTTCAGATCCTTTGCCTTCATCGGGTAACGTATATCCTAAATAAAGTCATGATGTTTGCACATGAAAAGTTTATTCGTAAACTTGAGAAGATATACATTAGAACCTGTGATAAATGCAACCTCTTTATAACAAAAACCTGTCTACAATCGCTTACTGTTTCCACTATGAAAATGTGTATCCGCCCTCATTCACGTACCTTTGGAAGTGTTTATAAATACAGAAAAAACATTAATGCATTACTGTATATCAGCATATTATCTTAACGAATGACATCACGCTATAATTTACCCGATTAAGAATGTTAATATATTTACTCCTATCAATGGTATAGAATTCAAAGATCTGAAATATGTTAATAATTTGATTTTTTTATATATCAAAACTTTTCCTACAATGGCCAACTGTTTCCACCCTGACACATCATAGTATCTAACCTCCATATAAATAAAACCTGTCAATCAACACCATATTTTTCATTTTCCTTTGACTGGCCTTTATAGACAGGTAAAGACTGTATACAATAAGTAAATGTTTGTGTTTTGCACGTGATTATATGCAGCGAACACTGTTATGTTTATGGTCTTCCATACAAAACTCTCAACATCTACACATCTCTGGTTTCCCCCCATCTTTGAAGGGCATTAGACACACGCGTATGTTTAGAACTCATTAAAACAACGCATCTTTCAATGGTAAACATGCTACACTATTTTGTAGAGCATTTGAGAGCCAGTTGTAAGGCGAGTCATACCAGAATCTATGGTGGAGTATTTGTGCTATTTTGTCATTGGTTTTGCCATGAAAACATTTTTGAAAAATAACATATCTTTCTTCTTACTGCCAAGACACCGTGACCGTAAAGACATAAGTGCTCGAACAGGACCAACATGTATTTTTACCAAGTTAATTGTGTTCTATTTTTTTACCACAGAATAAATAATTGTAAATCTAGAGATGGCACTGATCTGTTATAACGACATATTAACATTAGAAATGTTGATTAATCACTCTGCCTCCTTGAAGTAAAGGTATAGATGCTTGTAATATGCCTTGCGTTTCTGCTGTTACCACGCCAGTTCTCGTTTTGAGAACATTACCTGGATATGACCTTGACTTGCACAGCGGACGTCGTTAAGTAGTAGCGCTTACTTTGTCAATGACCTTTCCGTACATCAATATTTTGCTCATATACCTACTTCCGTTTGATTAATCATGTTTTAGAATTCCGATTTAAATTAGCATGCCATTAATCCTTATTTTTGTCGTATTTTCACCTTATTTTTTGTTCAAGTACCAAACACATTTGGCGTCAATATGTTCAACTGTCACACTCAAACTATGTTTGGACTATAAACTGGTATATGGTAACAGCTCAATGCTTACAATGACGATTTTAATCTTGTTTCTTTTGAATAAGCATTATCTGAAACAGAAATGGCGTTTTAATTTGTCCCTTACAAAAGCATCGGGTGCATATCGTTTCAATTCATTTTTATTTTAGAAAATGACATTCATTCCCAGTTGATTCCCCAAGGGGGCTGTGACTGGTAGTCATTTGCTCTTCACTTACGACGCCATTAGATGCAGTCCTACACTGACCGAACCACAGTAAATTGTAGTATACAGTATCATGTACACAGTACTACAATTTGATCTACTAATACATATAGACAGTACGATACGGACTGTTAATATATCTGTAATTAAGGTGGTTCGTTTGCACCGGGGCATGTCGGCAACTTTAACGTTCCTTTTTCGTAGCATGAACTGTTGAGTATTTGCCCCAAACATGCTTCCATACTTTACGCCAAGGTTACGTGTAAGATAACCCAAATCTCACTCAAACCAGCCTGCTAAGCTTACGTAAACAAACATTTTATGGAGATAACACGTGACATCTATGTATTGCATGAACCCAAACTAGAGTGTGGGCCGACGAGGGACATTAATTGTAGCATTAATATATGGGGTTGAAAGAGGTACATGCCACGTTTGTCTATATTGTTTAAAAATGAATATATGTGATGGGTTTTCCTGCGTGAACTCGTGTAGAATTTAGCTAAAATTTATTTGCACAAATGATTCATATGTAGAAAACGCGTCATGTGCACCTCCTCCACAACCTCGCAATGATAGCCATTTAGTGTAATTTATACTCAATGTCAACTCGTCCTAGTTCGACCACAATATACTACCATATAGTTTGTTCTAGTTAAAAGTTGGTATGTAAGCAAAGTAAACAAATGCAAACTTTTGTTTTCGCTTTACCTTTAGGTTTTTTTTTCATAACTTTTTCGTGATATTTAACATACTGTCTGCAATATGAAATAGTTGTATACATTTTCTAAATGATGCATTTAATGAATCACTGTTTCTATATTTAAGCTATCACTTTGTTTCTATGAGGGTTTGTTTATGCACAATATAAATAATATCTTGTGATTATGGTAAATTCATTTTTTTGTCTGATATTCCATCAGGGAAGGCTATTGTCCTTTGAAGTGGATCAAATTTAAGTTTGATGGACAGTTCGACATGCTCCGGAATTTAAACCCAGTCCTTGTATCACAACAAACAGTGAATTGTTTTTCGTAAATCACTTCCGGTCACGAGAACTCTTTCAAACAGGTGAGTACGGTATTTCCCTATACATTGTATATTGTTTTCGTTTATTCTTTGAACGAATACATAAGTCTATTAGATAATGCTTGTATAACTGTAATTAAATACCACTCGTTTGATTATTGAGTACCCATTTAATGACTCACCTATTATCAGGCTTTCACACAGACAGTGTAACGAATTGCATTTTCTTCACCAGCTTAATTGAATCATCTAAACTAAATGTAGTTCTTTTCTTTTCTTGTTATATATAGAAATGTAACGATGGTATATATTTCCCCATAGATAAACGTCTTCTCCATTGACATTTATGTTGTACATGGACTATAAACAGTTAGTACGTGTGCGATGTACATGTGTCACTATCATGTGTACAGGTGACTGTATTTAAACAGCAGTGAGTGCTAAGGTTCACAATGATACCGCCTGTACAATGTGCATGGGCTACCCACCCAACCTACGTGTCCAGTGTTTACATTCTATAAAATAAAACGTAAACGGTGAAGTACGGAAGTCTTAAACAAGTGTTACTATGTATCGTTTGAACTACTAATACAAATCGTAAATTTAGGTCTACACTTACAAACCAATACGGAACCGTCCAATTCGAGGTGCTTTAGTCGCTCCTGTCCGTGTCCGTGTGTGATTATTAGGGAGCTGAGAATTGGACCTATCCGTTATTGTTTTTATGTATAAGAAGTTCTGAATTTAAGAAAAGGTATCCCTGATTCTATTGTATATTGAGAATAAGGATGTTTTTTACTAGAAAAATAATCAAAATTAGAGTGATTGTCTTTTGATAAAAATTAATAAAAAGTAAATTATGAAACATTACACGTGTATATGTGCAATGCAAACAACGGATGTGTTTCATTCGAAACGGTTACAATTGATAACGCTCAAAGCATCTCTTTGATATTAAATGTTATCATGTTGAAATGCATAATCCCTATACTTATGTGTTTATCTTCATTTAATTTCCGTCAACTCTGCTCAGTTGAAGTAAACATCTTGAAAAAGACCGTGAACCAATCCTGCGCGCGCCGACATACATCCCCGGATGATAGACTGAAAATCATGGGATTGTTTAACAAATGTCGGGAAGATTCGCTACCAATTGATGCTGGCTTATCACGTTTAACCTATAGTTATTTTTGTCTAAAAAAATCACATTGACACTGTTGAAGTTGAAGAAGATGTTGTGATTTTATCTGTTTTCTTTCTTTGCCTTCTATGAAGCAACAGCATGTGTGATCGACTTGAGCTTCTGATGCGTGGGTTTGATCGTCAGTCCGCCGTTATTGGAAAACAAACCGGTTTGCGCATGCGTGCATGGCATATTTACATCGGCCCATCTACATATAGACAGTGGATCACCGCATTAGATATTATCCGTATGTAATCACTGGATATAGTTTACTCGGTTTTGAATGCAATTATACAGAGCCACGGTATTGATTCTCATATATTATGTTATCATTAGGTTATATTTTCTATCATTCAGCATATTTGTGTAATTTTGACATAACTTATATGTTACGAAAACAAAGAGAGACTTTTAAGCTTTAGAGTTTGCATATACATGTAGATGGAAGTTACTGCATTACTGAAACATATAGTAAAGCAAAGGGTAAATCACCAGTTAATTCAAAAGTGTTTTTATTTTTTGGTACCGGAAAAAAGTATTAGAGGGTAAAAATATATATTATCCAAATCGTACATAATAAACTTAAATAAAAGGGATCACATAGTGTTTTGTAAATTTTGTTCAAACTTCACTTTGCCTTTGGGAACTGGTTATTAGGCAGAATTTCACGTAATGAAAGAAAATGTACATTGTGCAATGATGATGACAATGAATATCACGATTTGTTTAAATGTAAAAAATGATAGCAAATCGAAAGGAATGTTTTCAATATGTGACCTACGATTAATTAAAAAGTAAGCATATTAAACAATTTACGATTAAGATAAGATTATTATTTATTACATAAAGCTGTCTTGATTGTATTGCAGTCCGTTGAATCTGTCAATGTGGCAATCTACTGTCTTTGCCATGTCATCAATTGTTATATACTGGTTTAGTCAATCAGACTGTTATGAAAATAATCTTAATTTTCAAAATCTTGAAATCCTCACGTAGTTGTCGCCTCTCATAGTATATTCAGTGAGGTAGCCACCAGCTACCACAAGGAAACCTCCCCGCCCCCTCAAAATGACACTGGCTATTCGCTGAACGATTAACCCAGCAAACAAACATTAATATTAAAACATATATTGCATAATGTTAAATATAATTTGTAATACATTTTAAAATAATAAACATGCTATTGGTACCACCCATCACAATCGGTGCATTGATATCTTTAGTTCCTGTTTATTGTAAATAATCACATTAAACCGTCATTGGTTTGATTAAAAGACATCAACAGAGCTTCTTATGAATACTTAATAATTTCTATCACACATTTTAGGTAATCCTTTTGTGTAAAATATTGGAACGTAAATTGATTATAGAAAATAAGAATTGATTTCTAATTTGAGACTATAGTTTTTTTTTGTATTAATTTTCAGGTTTCAAATTCTAACACACAAAAAGACATGTCTGAGGCGAACCAACCAATCAAGACTTCAAAACATATTCCTGATGGTGTAAACTTGAACACGACAGAACCTGCTGTTACAGGTGGCGAAGGGAGAGATGGATCCACACAGTCGCTTGGTCTTGACCCACTTCTGATTGAATGCCCAATATGTTTGGACCAACTTGTCCAGCCAAAATCTTTGCCGTGTCTTCATACTTTCTGTCTTAAGTGCTTGTCGGATTACATCACCAAAGATGACAATCTGACCACATTCTCTTGTCCAATATGCAGACAAGTCACCATTCCTCCGGATTCCAGTTCGGAAAAAGCTATTTGGGCCTTCCAATTTCCTACCAACAATCTGATAGTTGAGATGATAAAATATTCTCAGCCAACCACCGCCCAAAAGATATGTGATCGGACAAAGCGGACAAAGAAAGTCCTGCTGTCCAGTGGTGTAGAATTTGCAACGTGTATCTTTGTCAGCAGTGCGATAGGGACTTTCACGGTTTTCTTCATTCGACAGTGGAAACGATCCCTTTAAGTGAACTCAACCAATCTCCATTGAAGATAGCTACATCTTCAATCAGATGTAGCAAGCACAAGAAGAAGATGAGTTTGTTCTGTGAGGACCATCAAGTTCTTGTGTGCAGTCTTTGCGTAGCCATCTCTCATAGGGCGTGTTGCAATGTGCTTATGCCGTCTGAATATGCAGAGAAGCTCAATAGTGATAACGTCATTAGGACACGCCTGGTTGAAGGTGAACTCGCGATGGACGCTCTCGTGAGAGACTTCACCATCCAGCTAGAGATACTGGAAAGCAATAAGCATGAAGCAGAACATCTGATATCAGGTGAAAGTAAAAAATTAGAGAACATTGTCAGCCAATTACGTGATCAATCCATGTGCGAACTTACAAGGTTATATAAAGCACAAAAGGAACACCTCGAAACGTCCATACAGCGATGTAAAAGTTTAAAAAACAGTATGATCAACACAAACAAGGTGTCAACCGTAGTATCGTGTGGAACAGACAGCGTACAGAAAATCTCTATCTATCAGAGAGGAAAGGCCGAGATAAACTCGTGCGCAGAGGTGATTCGTGATCTTGTGCGACCATTTGAAGGAAAGGTTATAAACTTTGAACCAGAATGCTTGTCTGAAAAGTTTGAAACTGTTACAACCATGGTAAAAATGAGCATGGCCAATCAAATCAGAGAACTACCTGCAGCTTTGGACAATTGGCTCCCTCTGTCGGAGAGAGTCGTCAAACACCACGGAACAGTCACGGTCAAACTTGATGCCGACAAGTGTGAATGCTCCATTAGAGATGTCATGTGGTACAAAGATGATATCATCCTTCTCACAGACGCAAACAACAAGAGCGTGAAACTCTTCACCGAAAATGGAGAATTAATTGATGTGTTACATATGACAGATCGGCCATGGGCAGTTTCTAAACTCTCAGACAACAGAGTAGCAGTGACGAGGCCGGACGCGAAAATAATATCTGTTATCAAGGTGGAAGAAACAATTGCAGAACGAGCACACGAAAGGTCGTCAGAGGTCGATCAGGATACAGCTGAAAATTCCAGCAATAGCGAAGGACGCGAAAATGACAGAACTTCAAGTCAGAAAAAGAAGAAAGCGATGAGTGTAGAAAAGGACATCATCATAGACCGACATTGCTATGGCATCTGTCATGTAGGCGACAAGTTTCTAGTCAATAATGGAAAGGCGAGTCCGTACCAGCTGTACAGTGTGGAATCCGACGGCAGGACGGATCTTATCGTGGAACATGAGTCGCCTTCTTACTATATCACCCGTAAGTACAAATTCCAGTCGAAGGCCATTGTAGGTAGTGGATGCCCATTGAAATGTTTACTGTTTTACTGACATTTAATATAGATATTCAATGAATAAATCATTCAAATTCTCTTTTTTTCTGATGTACGACATTATAACGAGTTGGGTATTTCGCCGTGACAAAATGACCATTATTGGAATGCTGATTATGGTTTTAAACATAACTTTATTACTTTCCTTACCAAAAAATGCTTAATTCTTATAGCTGACATTAAAATGTCATGCTCTCTCTCTCTCTCTCTCTCTCTCTCTCTCTCTCTCTCTCTCTCTCTCTCTCATTGTTCTGTATGATTGGTCAAAATAATTTTTATCTGTATACATATATGCATATAATAACAAATTAGAATTTGTCCAATTGACTTAGTTTTTTCTCTCTAGGGGCAATCACCCAGAATGATGTCTTGGTCAGTTTGACCAGCTCAATCCCAGGTAATGCTGCTTTGTACCGCATGTCCAGTGTCGGCCCGCATGGTCGAACCAACCTATCACCAGCGGGAGGTAACAGCCTCAACAATGTCTACGGATTGGACGTGGATCGGGAAGGCAACGTGTACTTATGCTGTGGGGGAGTTCCTGGTGTCGTGCAGCTGACGCCACATGGAGCGACAGTTAGGGAACTGGTTGGGGCCGAGCATGGCGTTAAGGATCCAAGAGCCGTGGCCGTGGTCAACAATAAAGTTGTTGTCGCCGACGTTTGTAAAGCAAATGCTAACACTATCAAGATATTTCATCTCCGTTGAAATATTTCCGGGGATTTTATGCACATGCATATCTTTTCAGCCATGCAATTAAACAATATGTTTTACACTTTACTCGTTTATACATATACTTGAAATCCAATAGTGACAATTACGAAGTAAATTGTATTATGTATCATTTCAGCATCCAATCCAGATTTTAACATTTTTTTTCGGTCTAATTTGGGTTTCCTCAGTCTCCTCCTAGATAACATTTTAGGCCCCCGACATCACTGACGAGTTATATATATGGGCGATGTAGATTAATCTTAACTCTAGTCTCTAACTCTCAGTTTGTATTGAAAGTTGCAAAAACATTTTGTCTTTTGTAGATTTATTTCTACAAAAGACAGTAAATACGCCAACCTGTGATAATATAGGCATGTACACGTCCAACCATTCTAACCGTTTATGCAGATCATCATTTCTTGTATACAAAAGTCCTTTAGTATATCAAATATGTATATCACTCATATTCATCTTTGAGGATTTTATAGTACATTCCATTTCGTGAATAAATAGACTTTTGTTTTCATAATGAAGTTTTTTTGTTGTTAAAAATTCTAATTTCAATTTTAAATTTGCATCTACAATGTATATGGGCTGCTATATTCTGGACTTTGAAATTCTCTATAACATGAATTTGTTACATTCATTAAAATATTGTTGACACACATTTGCATTATTTACGGGTAAAGTATACTCGTAAAACGATTAACCACGACTAATTTTGATTTCTATTGATGACATAATTGGCCTGTGATCCAATGTATTCGCCAATGTTACATTTTTGCATATGTCTCTAGTGTAATATACCCTGGATAATTTTCTATTGATTTTACAGCAGAAATCGATTACAATATCATAATGTTGACAATGACGTTACGTTATGAATTTGAAATGGCGCAGCATAATGGGTGTCTCTGTTGGAGTAATTCCACCTCATTTGAAATCAAAAATTAACTTACAAAGACGGACGATCAATCAATTATGGGGGCTTAACATATTACCTTAAAGTGAAGCATATTTGTTATCACCAGTGGTATTGTTTAACATTGTCTTACATTTTTATCACCAGATACGTTCTAAAAAAGGAAATCTTTAGCTGGAGTGCAATATTGTTGTGATATATGTACCGTTGTATCTAACTTTCTTATTTGTTCATTTTATGATCATTTGTTTTCTGCAGTTTCCTTAGTGTTCATCTGCAAAGTAAACCATTTTTTCTTGTTTTGCTATTTAACTATATTCCACTGTTGAAAATGTAATTAATCAAATCATGACGGTATCTATGCTTGTAGGTTGCAATTGTCACCGGTGATTACGCGGTTTCCTACTTACATACACGTCCAATGAATTGCTGACATGTTATCTTTTAAAAGATATGCAAGTGATTCAGGATATAGTCTTGCGTATGCAAGCTTAACGGTAGCTGATGAGGTTACCTGATTGTTCCATTGTACATAAACATTGGTTCTATTAGTTAAAATATATTGACAGGAAGCAGACGACCAAAGCAAGAATGATGGCGTTGATATTAAGAAATCGATTGGCCCATTTGGTTTGTTGAACAAATTTTCTCCTCTGTTCAATGTCAATTTCTGTAGTTTGGTCCTCTGTACTACCAAGCACAACATTAAACATTCGTCTAAACCATGGCACTGAATCTGGAACTGCTACGTCGTCATCGTCTGTGAATATGTGTAAAGGTACTTGTGAGATATAAATCTACTTATATAGCTTTTAACAAAACAACTATCCTTTAAGATTTTTGTCTAAAATATTAAATAATGCCTTAATAACGTTTTGATCATTATCGTCACTGGAGCACAAAGGAAAGTGGGTATAAAGGTCCCAAACATTTCTGAAATTATAATATAAATGACGATCTAAAAAGATGAATAAAATGGATTTAATCTTAATTTCCAATAATGGTAATGAGCGGGTGTATAATAGTACAGGGGTAATAGGAGTATAAAAATACAAAGCATTTCGAGCTAATACAACAAAAGACCACGTTCTATATTTGTTCGGGATAGTACAGGACAAACACATACCTTCATGTTGCCGTGATGACGTATTCCTAGTTACGTGCAACTCCATGAGTTCGGGATTCTGTTCTTGCGGACCACTGATCGCCTTATACCTGGTCCACCACGTCACACCACATAACTATCGTAATTTAAAAAAAATTAGGTAAATTTCTGTTCTTCTTAAAGAAAGCAATGTTTGTTTTACGGGACAAGTTTGATACAAAAATTGAAATGCAGTACTTTTGCTCGTATGTATATAAGAACGTAATCAAACATTGATGAATAAAACTAGAAATAAAAAAAGAGCTTCCTTAGTAAAGATACTGACCTCATCCTCTTCCCTTTTAGCAGTGAAGATACTGATGACAATAGTAGTAATTGTCGTGATGACGAGTATCATAATACCGAAGTAGAGATAGTTTATTGTGAGGAATGCGGGTCGTGTTTCCTCTTCCCCACAGTTCGGCTGGGGATAAACAAATTCCAAAACGAGGCGAATTATTCCGCAAACATGTCCCAGAAACAAACCCCAGAATGCTCCCTACAACAAACCATGACGAATAGGCATTACTTATTATTTATTTCATCAACCAAACGGAATTGTTATCGAAACAAACATTAAAATTATCATAAAAAGTCAACAATGAACAATCAATCAAGTAGTAGAAGCGGTAGTATTTGTATTGATCCATTTTGTTACTAATGGGTTTTTTATTTTCATTTTCATACAATCTTTCATATATTCAAATATAATTGAAAAATCTAGTCATTTATCGAAACTTCAGAAAAGTCGAAATACATGCATACATTATATTTGATTGTTTAATGCATAAAACAGCATCTTCGAAGTGTATGCGGAAGGCAAAGTTTTAACCATAACAGAGCCATTGTGACGTCTATGACTATATAATTACTTTCATAACTGACATAAATGTTAATTGAATCTTGAAATAAAGTGAAACTATGATACAATGGTAAATATATATATATATAAATAATACATGGTTATTGCCATAGAACAGTCTGTATTTTGGCGAGGGTAAGGAAAGACAAAAGTGGCGAGACTGGTCGAGCCTTGGTGATCAAGTCACCTTTGTCTTTCTGTTCCGACACTGACCATGTATTGTATTTATTTTGCAACGGTCATCAAAATTAAGCAATTAAAAGTGAAACGGAACCAACAACGTTCGCCTTTTAAACGTTGTTTTACTTGAAAGTAGGTCTGTCGAAAGACGCAGTGATCAGATTCTTGAATACAGCTGTTTGACGAAAACAGCTGAACTATATCAAATGGATGTATTCCGAAAATGCAGATACCAGTTGCAGGATAAAGAAGTTGTTATACATGATGTAAATGAGTTATGTATGAAGTACTCAATAAACTTGAGTGTAAGATAGAATGATGAGGTTCGTAATATTGTTTTGGATAAAAATAATTATCTGAGTGCAAATTACTTTTTCCGTTGCTCCTTTCCAAAACATAGAAATGAGGAAAACAATCCCAATAGGCGATCCAAGGTAGGCTTCAATGGCTGTCATGTACTGGAACAGCTTTCCACCCTGGGAGGACTTGACCAATGGAATCCATAGAATACTTATGACACACAATACTACCACGAACAGTCTGTAAAAAGGAAAATAATGCATTGACTTGGTTTTATATGAGGACAACGGCAAACGAAAAGCCAATAGAAGAAATCAAAGTAAAGAAGCAGACATGATAAAACAATTTCCTATTTTCTCAAAATTTTCCATTCCATTTTCCATGAAAAAAATTAAAATTTCAAGCACATTCGTATGAGTTGATATTAAATAACCATGAAGATTTCTGTTTGCATTTATAAAATGACATTTTATGGAAGCATTTATTTTACCTCGCATATGCACGAGATAGAAAGAAATTAACACATACTTGCCAACAAGTAGTAACTCTCGTTGAGATGCTTTAGTTCTAATTCTACGCCATATATCCATAGTAAATACAGTACTGGAGCTGTTAAAGATTGACGTCAGAGAACTCATTATGGCGGACACCATCACTGCCATCAGGAGGCCCCGCAGACCTACAAAGTACACAGTGGATTAATGAAAAATAATCATCACACCAAATATATCTGATTTTATTAAAAAGTGTGGGTGCAAATGTGTATCACGTGTATAACGAAAGGAGATTAAAACATTTCAAAAGCGAACTCATAGTCCACAATTCATTAAAATTGGATTAAACAAAGGCAATGGCTCCGTTGGTAGAAGATGTTTGATTGACTTACCGACCGGAAGTAGTTCCAGTACCAATTTGGGGTATGCAATGTTAGAGCATCCAAGCGGATTGTCGCATATCCTGGAACACTCATCGGGATCTACACACCCTACCTCGTCTACAAATTACAAACAAATGTGCTACAGATTGCATGAACGACTGGTCACATATTACACAGGCAAAGTATTTGGTAAGTTAGATTCCCTACAAACTGATCAATTGATACTCCTGTTTGTATGCTGACACGATGTGGCTGGATAAGAACCGTTTACACAATAGAATGAGATATTACCTGGAAACAAAACCCTGCTGATCATGCCTGGGAAAACGATAAGGAAGAGATTTAGAGTCTTGAGGTAGCCGGTAAGAATAGAGCCACCCTTCGCATGTGACAAATTTTTCGCCCCTAAAGACCGTTGGACAATGACCTTTAAAATAAAGAATGGTGTTAGCTAATATAGTAATGAAATCAACTATACTTTATATGAATTAAGAAATTGATCAATAGCACCATTTTTACAACAAAGTCGTTGTAGGGTTTATTATCAATTTCTATGGATTATATCTGTTCAAAAATGACGTTTTAGCAATAGTTTTTAGCGTTCCTTGCAACATATCTGAACCGAAACATTTTAAGGTTATTCGACAAGTAGCTATTGAAAAGAAAAGGTATACAGACCTTAAATTACTGCCTGCGAACTATAAACCCTATTATCCTAATTGGTCTCAGCACCATGTGACGTGTGCATCACGTGACCCTACCTTGTTTCAGCACCAGAATATAGTTGTGCATATCACATGATCCTATCTGTCGTCTTCACGCTATCTTACCTGGTGAAATTACTTGTCTATAGTTGTGTATATCACGTGATCCTACCTGGTAACATCACCAGACTGTAGATGTTTATATCAGTTACCATACCTGGTCACAGCACCAGTACCAAACACTGCCGATGGAACTTTGCAGGACAATGGCTGGCCATGGGTATTCTCCATTGATTGGGTCAAGGAAGACTTTAAAGGCATCCTGTTATGGAATTCCGCATGTCGTGGCATTGTTTCGGATCTTTGGAACGGCTTTCATGTATTTTGTTTTCAAAGCATCCAAGCCGCCCACTTTGTTGAATCCTGTTGAAACGATCAGGCAAGCAGTGATTAGTTTGGTTTATTTTGATTAACGTCCTATTAACAGTCATGGTCATTTAAGGACGTACCAGGTTTTGGAAGTAGAGGAGAGCCGAAGTTTTGAACTCGCAACCCAAAGACGGAGGGCTAGAGATAAAGAGACACCTTAACCTATCGGCAAACGCGGCCCAACTCACGTATTGAAACAATTCAGTGGAATTTCCCTAAAACGATCATGCAGGGTACATGACTATTTGACATTATGAATCTTTGAAGCAGTTTTACTTTTACAGAAATTAACGAATGCACAAAATGCAGAATTAAAAAAAAAAAAAAAAAAAAAAAACTAGTTTAAGAGGTTATATTACTGACTGAAACACATTCCATACTCATGTTATTTCACTTATCATTTCACATTGTTGTCATTGGGACTGACTTGCATCCGGCCTGTCGCTGCACCTCAGTGCTTATGCGGCGCA
This sequence comes from Pecten maximus, assembly GCF_902652985.1. Lineage (NCBI taxonomy): Eukaryota > Metazoa > Mollusca > Bivalvia > Pectinida > Pectinidae > Pecten > Pecten maximus. The sequence goes on along the minus strand of NC_047016.1, from coordinate 35,706,016 downwards.
ATAGAGGGTATTTATTTTATTCCAAACTTAAATGGATGGTCGCGGGCACCTTTCGTGGGAGTTTGTCTTACCAATAACAACAATCGAGAGAGATCCGAGAATCATGACGGCTGTTTGGAATGTGTCTGTATACATCACTGCTGTTAATCCACCTGTAGACGTTAATCAAACAACATAGATTTATTAAAAATGCACATTGTGCTGGCTATTGCATTATAAGTAAAATTAATTCAAAAAGGGAAGTAACCGGTATCGTAATCTGGATAATCCAAATATCACGTACCTTCTATAGCTGATATCAATGTAATTTTGAATTTGATAGGCTTATACGTTCAACGAAAGCGCAATAGAAAGTTTGATGTGAGAATTCATATTATCACATAAAACATCAAATTAAAAATCACGACTATACCTTTATAGCCTTTTCCGTATTGTGACACTTTCGACTAAATCTCTACCTGATACAGACTGTATACCAAATAAATTAGGTATAGCATTAAATGAACTAGCATTCAAACACATTTGCCTCAAATTGTTTTATAAGTGTTTATTTTGATGAAGTATGTAACACGCTTTAGATAATGTGTTTAATGCTTACTTATTGTGTCGCCGTGCTAATCAATATGCACTACACTCACTATCTTGAATGGCGTATATATTTCTTACCAAACAAGATATACAATACTTAATATTTATATTTCCACTTAATTCAGACTCAATGAACCTACCACAGTTAACTCAAGTCATTTTTCAATGAACTATATCAAGTCCGGCGTAGGAATACATTTGTCGAGCTTGGACTATATTTTTTAAATTCCTTTTTAAAAGTGATCATATTTATATGAAATAAATTCCATTAAAAATAATATTTGTCCTTATTTGTCAAGGACAAAATGTAATACAAAAATATTAAAAAAATATAGATATAAGGATTGAACAAAGTGATGTTGAGTTGTATGGGGGTATAAACCTCAATAGGTCTTGAGACAAATTTATTATGAACTGCTTCGCAGTCGCAGTTCATAAAATTTGTCTCAAGACCTATTGAGGTTTATACCCCCATACACCTCAACATAACTATATTCAATCCTTAAATCAATAGTATACTGATGGAAACATGACATACCCGGAATGTTAATGGAAATGGAATGGTACCTGAGTATACTACTACAAGCATTTTGACTGCCCTGCTACGTAAGGTAGTCGTTACATGTGTTAAGATAGCACATGCATTATATACCTCAGATATTGAATATATTAATTGTCCATTATCATTATGAGAATTTTCAATGTTTAACAATAGTTACATAGACACTCATATATATACATATGGGATAGTGTATTTATTACAAACATAAGCTGGTATAAAATATATATATATATACATTACTTACCTAGAATAGTGTATATCGCCGTAATCACCAACAGTACTATTATTGACAGGTACATATCCCATCCGAGAGTCATCTGAATAAACATGGACCCGGCAAAGATACTAACCTGTAGAATGATATCGGTAAAATAACACTTCTGAGTGAAATATTACGATTTTACAGCTAAACACGTTAAAGACGTATTACCTCCTCTTGCTTTAACGATTTATACATGGTCCCAAAAAACTTCATACCCGACAAAGATGCTAACCTGCAGAATACAATCGAAATTATCATACCTTATGTAAGATTCTCGCCTTATTATTGGTCAATTCCTAATCACATGACCTGAAACAATATGCAGTGTCAGAAACAGCGGTCAACATTGCCGTGGGATATTGCAATGTTCCCCGCTCCGCCCGAAAACGCACGATTGTTTCTTACGGAAAATCCCGAACATTGAGAAGGGAGACAATTCTTACAAACGCAACAGTGACACAGACAACTTGTAAACATGGAGCAGACGTCCAAGAGGTTTGCCTCAATATTTGAGGAGGATATCGATAAATTGATGTCTATTCGGTATAATAAAATAAATAGTGCCCTTGTCTGAGGGGAATATGGAGGATTGTTTCCCCGAGGGAACATTATCTTCCCGAGCCGATAGGCGAGGGAAGATAATGTTCTCGAGGTCATGTGAGGGAACATTATCGAGGTCATGTGAGGGAACATTATCTTCCCGAGCCGATAGGCGAGGGAAGATAATGTTCTCGAGGGGAAACAATCCTCCATATTCCCCTCAGACAAGGGCACTATTTATATAATATCACACTTTTGAGTGAGAAAAATGCTATGTTTACATCTAAGCACCAAGCACGTCGTTTTGTTAGTTTCCACTAGCTTTATCTTTTTTGTGGGTTTACCATCATATTGCCCCGGCCATTATTCTCTTGATGTACAGTAAAATATTCTATACTTTGCGTTCATGGTCTCCAAAAATGTTTACATATACTGTCCCATATACTGTTCCATATAGTATGTTTTACCGGAATCAGCATCTACAGTGAGCTCGTGATATAAATAGAATCGGTCAGATACTGGGCTGCGGTTTTTAGGTCAGCAAAACATATCATCAACAAAACGAAAATTGACATCATATCTCAGTTATACTCATTGTACTCACAACCGATTTAGATACTTGATTCCTTTCTTCAGTTGTTTCAATTCGCAAAGAACCAATTTATAAACAGCATTTCAAAAGTCTAACACATGTTTTGTACTCACAGCCAATTTGGAGACCACATACAGGATCATGGCTATACAACTCAGGTAAACTCTCAACTTCCGGCCGCCATGCCGTCTATCGATATATTCCGGAAGTGTATATACCTGAAAAAGAGGAGCAGTATATATAAGATAGTTGATACAGCATAAATAAACTAACAACATATACTGACAAAAGAATTTAACAACTAAAATACTGTATATCATAACTAGACTGTCAATCATCTGTTTTTTCAGTTCATATATTCTTCTCGTTCTGTCGACTTTGAGTGAACATTACGATATACTTGACATGTTAGCATTATCTTGATGGTTTGTTTAGGCATTGAATTGTTACCAAATGGTAGTATACAGTCGATATGAATACAATTTGGGTGACAGATAAATAGAATGTCGTCCGTTAGGTTATGATATACAGTATTTTAGTTGTTAAATTACATATTTACATTCATAATTTTATCTTATTTACTGTAGCTTAAGACGCGTTTAAATTTGCCGCTTCTCCCATCACTGACGTCATCAAGTTCAAATACCGGAACAGCCGAAATTTCCAGAAGGAATAATATAGTCCCTCATGTCGTTATCAATAGCAATCACATGAAATGTTTTTTGCACAATTTGGCTTTATATTATATTCTATAAACGTTTGTAGATATCTTCAAATTGTTCACATTTGCATAATTTCTGATTGTTTAAAAATAAAGCCGTTTTTCGGCGCAATGATATACGGTTAACATTTAGAAGTGATGCGGCGTTGAGCGGGTATTGCACAGGACAGACTCGATTCCTCGGAAACACTTATGTTTCATCGACTGGATTAACGTTATTTTCAGAGGAATATCATCTCTTAAATTCTAAATGAACGTCGTCTTGACAATAGGTGAAAACGATTCTAAGGATATTTCATTAGAAACAGAATCCAGTCTAACCGGCCACATCAGTGTCGCTAACTTAGCAGACGATGTTCAACTTCACAGGGGCTCGATTTTGGAGTAAGGTAGGCCTTTGACATCAGTGAATAACCACATAACTATAATTCAGTATGCATACACAACCAGAAACCATGTCGATACTATCGATTTTTCGCAAGATTTTTTTTTTAAATGCTGGACTTTTAATGTTGTCGTGTCTAGCATTTCTGACAATTCGACAACGAGCCCCTGTGTGACGACAGTGACAATTTGATTCCTTCCTATAGGCCTAGATCAGGAATATAGAGCTTATAATAATTTTGTGTCGAGTCGGTCGACTTCATTCTTTTTATTATTAAATTTTACTCTCATAACTTGCGTTGCTTTTTTGTAGTGGTTTATGTAGATAAATGTTAGCATTCGAAAGCTCTCTAGGCCGAATGTAACTGGGGACCATTGTTTTAACCTATACCTGAAGCTGTATTTGTAGTATACAGTCTCATGAATACAATTTGGTTAACTAACGACATATAGGCAAATACAACACAGAATGTAAATATGATAGAATAAGGTAACATAAGAATACCCCGGCCGATATGTAGACAGGTAAAAACAGCCAACCACACAACAAGATGAGGAATATTGTCTGCAATAAACAAAATATTTCCATCTGAGCCAAAAATGTAAAAGTTTCAGGACTGTTTTTATGTCGTGTTTATTTAAGATACAAATATAGGACAAGGAATTATCATCACTTAAATAGTCAAAATAATGACACCTGTATTTTCGTTCTACCTATAGATACATCTTTAAAACCATTATAAATGGCAATTAAGCAAGTTGATGATATTTTATATTCTTGCTACTTCAGCGTGACGTGATATATTTAGGTCACGTTTCTCAAATAGTTGTATAGAAATGAAATATGATATATATATGTATAGAGTTCTGGAGGTATAACATATATGTATACTTTACATTGTTACGACACATTCCATGGGAACATACTTACAAACCACTCATACAGAATCAGAGCTATACCAGAGGATGCCCCCGCTCCTGCCAATCCCACGAAATGCTCACTGCCAATGTTACTCGAGAACAGTGACGCGCCGACCTGATGAAATAAAGTAAATGTCTTAACACGAAACATCACCATTTAGGGACAAGGTAAGATGTATTTGGTTACTATAGGTAAAAGTAACTGGACAGTATACCACAGGTAAAACACAGTCACAGCTAGCCCGAGTTTCCTCTGGCCCTGACACCATCCTACACCAGACATGGTGTCAAGGCCAGAGGAAACTCGGGCTAAGTCACAGCGAGCAGCAAAGTGGCACATATCACCATCCAACCAATGTTTGATATAACAGAAAACGATACTAAGACAAATAACTGTACATGAATAGTCAATATGATTATATGTTAGAAACCATGAGTCAGATGAGTAAAAAAACGGTTAGTGGAGGGTTTTAAAAAGCCGTTTCAATTTCGGCGATCTCTATTGGTAGATTCATAATACGACCTGTTCTGGCGATATGTACTTACTACAAACCACGGCATTGACCTCCCTGCTAGGAAGTAGCTTTTCACATTTCCCCTATTTGGTCTTCGGAGCGACTGCAAATGTAAGAAATCTGGATACTGACAATGTACATATTCATTTGTTTCTATATGTAAAAATAATGAAATTTTGTATATCTTTGCTTTGATTCTAGCCTATGAACTCTCATTATGGTACAAAAAGGGAAAATGTAGATAAGAGTTATAGCATTTGTACATGTATACATTATATATATTAAATCAATGATCTTGTTGGTTCGCCATCTATTTTCGATATGTTTTAAAATCTTTAGTAATTGAGGTTGTGCATGATTATCTGATAGTTTTAACAAATATTGAGTAACTATTAAAGGTGGCCAGTGGTGTTCTGGACATTTCAGTCGTTTAATAAATTGGCAGTCAATCTCAACTCTACAGCCGATGTACCATCTGCCATTCAAGTGTTCCATCTTGTTGATATTGTGGGATTAGGGGCTAATATATTTATCTATAAATATTAACTAAATACAGACGCCTATGATTGTACGTACAAATACTATTCTGTACGTTCACGATACTAAACTGGGCGTACAAGATACACAATTCACTAAGATGTTCGTACAAAATACCAAGTTGCAGTACAATAAATTTAACTGTATGTACAAGATGAATATTTTATAATGTCCCTAATACGCCCCCGTAACTTCCTAACATTTGGACTTTTTATTACCGTCATTGAAATGTCACTACATGTACACTCTTTACATGTATCTGGTGGCTTTGTTAATTATTTTTAATTACGATCCCCCTTCTTTTTTGCCTTAATACATCTTAAAAATGATGTGTCTATCTTTTATGATTAGGTACATATTGACTTACTGGCATTTTATTAAATGAATAAATGCTCGTTTTTCGACAATGTATACCTTTATCTGGTTACATGGGAAAAACACATCGCTTTAATACTACTGGTTTTTTTTTTTGTATCTTTTACATGTTAAACGCAAGTGTATAACTTTCACACTTGTAAGCGCTTGTCCATAATCCTGTAATCCTCTAATAATCTCCGCGATAATGACAGCCGTCTAGTTGTCACGACTGATTTTAAATAAAGTATATTTCAAACCCTTACCCATCCACCTTATTCAGAAAGTACATTGTAGATGGTTGCACAAAATTGTAAGACGTTAGGGAATGGTATCGGAATCAACAAATTCAATGTTTATTTAAATTTATTTATCAGCACAACATAGTACAGATTATATCATTTTTGTGTGTTCTTACGTTGAATATATTAGTAATTATATATTCTAGGGGATACTCGGTATGGGTTCTTTATTGGACGTCCGACACTTCACGCCTCGATGGCGAGCGATAATAAACAGGACTTTTCAACGAATTATAGTCCCCCGCCGAATGTGAAAATATATGCCAAGAATGCACATACATCCGATGGATATTAACTGGTTAGTGGTGTTCTTATACCATGAAATGGGATCCGGTGATACATTTTCATTATTAGATTCCTTATAGTGTAATGAATTTCAGTAATGTTTCTAGCTTTGTATCAAGATTCAAATATGAAAACGAAAACTTCAAAGAGCAGTGTAACTAATGGGATCAGTGACATCGCCCATTCTAAGGTGTATACTCCACAGTGCTTATTCAAACTGGTAAGAATTTTTTTAAATAAATTATCCATTATGTATGCACCTACAAACGAAGGATTGCATTTTAATGTAGATTTAAGAAGTTAAGAAGTGCATGAGATAGAGCCAGGACTTTATTTTTCAATTGATGTAGGGAAAATGTCACACTGTTAGTCAGAGTGACATATTTTTTGGGACGCGACACACCACCTCATTAGGTGATCCAATATCTTAAGTATGAAGTGGCTTCGGACGCACATCGTCTAACATTGTGCGATCCCACAACTGTAGCGCGATGAAAATGGACATCTGTAAAGACCATAAACAATGTGATACTCAGTACAGACATGACACAGTAATTGCAAATGCAAAGCTCTGTTAGCATACACAGGTTTAAATACCTCGCTTTCACCGAAACTTTTTTGGTTTGTTTTTTTGTTTAACGTCCTATTCACAGCCAGGGTCATTTAAGGACGTGCCAGGTTTTGGAGGTGGAGGAAAGCCGGAGTACCCGGAGAAAAACCACCGGCCTACGGCCAGTACCTGGCTACTGCCCCACGTAGGTTTCGAACTCGCAACCCAGAGGTGGAGGGCTAGTGTTAAAGTGTCGGGACACCTTAACCACTCGGCCACCGCGGCCCCTTCACCAAAACGGGGGATATTAATTCGGGTTTGTCCATTCATCGTCTGTCACGCTTCGGTTCCATACAATAGCTTAACAAACGTTAACGCATCTTCTTCAACTTGGTAACCAGGGTTAAACCCTTATTGGCTAGACCACGCTAGATCGCTACGTTTGACGGACTTTATTTGATGGCGTTATGGCCCCTTAAAGAACAAAAATGTCGTTTTCTGCCGTTTCCGTGAAATAACTGGAACAGTTAACATATTTTTTCAAAGTTGATAACACGGTTAAATGCCTTAAAACCTCTCTATGTTATCGCAACACATAAACTGTGACAAAATCACAAAAAAAGCAATTCATATCCCAGTGATTAATTTATGAGAGAATCAATGCCTTAGTTTTTCATTATTTCAATTAAAACCGGAATACTACCCTCTGATAACGGTGATTTTCTAATGCGTAAATGAGCCGTTGAAAAATGTCATACACACCTGTTTGTTTTGAAAATGGCGGACTGGCGATAAAAATATTTTGAATTATTGTTGAACTGCGATTAACCTAACCCCTTTTGAACGACAAGGCCAAGAAGCCCAAAGTCGACCTGATGTATTGGTTGCTGCCGCGGAGGCACAGGGAGGGGATAGGTAAAACCAAAACATTATCTTGGAGATCAAGTCAACGTGAGTATATTACGCAAATAAGGAAAAAATGAGTTCGACGTGAAAAGGCCATCATAAAAGCCACAATAAATTGGCAGAGAATCCTCTCGGTAGTTGATAAACAGCTCCATGCTTTTCTGTTTATGATCCGCGTATGTACCTTGGCGAGCGCAGGTTTATTTCACGTTCTATTTTTTATGTTATTACATATTTTGCTTATTAGTTGTTGACGTAACTGAGCAGATTTGATGGGGGAAATGACAATGGATCCATGAGGTATTATAAAGTTAAGCTTGATGTGAATTTTCGTATTCAAGAACGCTGCAATGTTCGATTGCTACCTGTGCTTGTGCTATGGCCCCTCGACTAAGTAAAAACGTCGTTTTTTACCGATTCCGTGGAATAACTGGATAAAAAACATTTTCTTTAAACACTCAAGGGCTAGGCCAAGTTCAATTTTCACTTTTGCAGGATGTTACTTCGCAGTGTTATATGGCCCCTTGGTAAACGATTTTTTTTTTGTTTTCTGCTGTTCCATGCAAAAACTTTTAACTAAGAATTAAGATAACGTAGGCAACTCATATACAAAGTGATAACTCATTCTCTTTATTGCGCTGTAAAGCTGCTTCCAAGTTATCACTTTGTCTCGCTGATTTTGTCTGTATGCTTGCGTTTTTCGCGCTCCAGAACGCCTAATGTACCCGTCGTTGACATTGTCCGCGCATGCGTCACATTATGTAAAATAGTCGAGTTTTGTCAGAACGGAGGAAAAAAATCTCTTCAAAGTCATAATCACATTTTATGCCATTGATATGTGGTATAAACGGAAAGTCAACCATTCTTGCTTAACAAATTGAGAGATTCAACTTTTGTGGTTGGTAAAATCGACGGCCGAATGGGGACGGCTGAATGGGGACGGCCGAATGGGGACGGCTGAATGAAATACGATTCGATGGTAAGTTTCAGAACCATTTTCTCCTGGCAAGAAACAGGTTTGAAATTTACCGGATAAAAAACATAGAACTGTATGTATTTTTTGCTGGCACCGTCGGGCCATTGAAGGTGAACCTTGGTGGTGGACATGTCTAACATGCAGTCACTGATGGCTGTGTAACCTCGCATACCACGCTATAACATACATTCTTATTCCATATCCTATTAAACACACTGTATGTAGGCTTCTATGCTTTTGTTTGTAAGTAAATTTTATCTCAGTTTTAAAGCTCATCTATTAAGGTTAGGCATATGCCATGGAAATATAACGACACAGAGATGAAAATATATCTACCGAACCGAAACATCTTTAAACGTGCGTTTGACATGCTATTATCCGTACCTCCTTTCAATATACTTTATAGTTGATTTCACAAACCAAAATAAACAAAATCACGAGACATTATCGGTTGGTTACCCTTAACTAGTCACTTATGGCAGTGGCTTTATCTAAACGCAGTGTTTGGAACAGTATAATAACCTGAAGGAAACACAGGCTCTTACTAAATTAACTCTATTGATGGAAGTTATATTGAAATGAAGTCTGGTTTTTCGAGCGTGTAGAGTTTGAAATAGAAAATAGTAATAATAAAAAAAAACTTCACGTTTTATGTCGTAAGATTACATCACGATTTTCGAACTATACTTCCTCCGGTCATGTTGGAATCTTTATAAATATTGTTTGTGGATGTGAAAGTGTGGGTGTGAAGGTGTGGGTGTAAGTGTGGGTGTGATACTATCAATCGCACCTGTTACGCTGTAAAAATACAATCTTTTGTAAATGACTCAACTAGCATGAGTTAAAACAAATAGATCAAATAGGTACTACAAAAAATGATTATTATTTTGCAAACTTCAGGGCTCAGTTGTTCCAAAAGTGATTAGGCTAATCACATTTTAACAACATTTTTCAAATTCTGATATAATAATTTCTGGTAGAACTAACTTGACAAAACTTAATGAAATTCTGTAATTCTTAATTTTCTTCCAACTGTCATAATTTAAAGACAATATACTCGCAGGTTTTGCAACAAATGATAAATGAAATTTTCACTAATCAAGTGATTAAGCTAATCACCTTTTGAACAACTGGGCCCAGATCGTATAATAAAAAGTATGAAAAAGCATATCAAACATCCTATTTTAGAAATAGAGGATTCGTTTACGTATACCTGACAATTGTACAGGTGTAAATTTGTTATAACCATTAAACTCTCCTATTAGGAAACTACGATAGATTAAATAAGTAAACTTTCCACTAACCCAGAGGCCGACTCCAATCACTACCACGAAGTAGGTAACGACGATCAGGATGTCAGCCCAGTGGTTCAGGCCCTTCGCCATGTTTAGGATGTAATATATTTCGTATCGAGTTCCTTCCCCTGATACCACCTACCAGCATAGTGATTTAGACAACTTTGTCCGTCAAATTTTAATAGAACTACTCGTACCAGACATTTTCCATTTTTATTCGACAAGGATCACTGACACCGACACTAACAAGGACTTCGACATTTGGGGGTCATCTCAAGATATAAACTAAAGAAGTTTTGATTTTATTAAAATTTTATTCATATACAGGTTTTGTGTTCGCAAACGAGGTGCACATGCATGGAAGTACAGTGGCTTAATTGACACAAAATCACAATCCGTATGCGGGTGTGTATTCGTGCGTTTGTGATACATATACATGTAATACATAAAAATCATATAGGTTCCCCGAGTGCATGAGAAGATACTCAATAGTATAGTGATATCAATTTCAAACAGACAATCCTACATACAATCTGACATTAAATGCAGCGGCTAATAAATACGAAATTTATTTTACGTGATGAAATATTGTTCATCCAATTGAAAGAAATAACCTAAAATTAACAAGGATTTGTTCTATACAATTTAGGTAAGAGTGGTTAATTGTGTGTGATTGAGGCATACTGATTACATACTGCTACGTATTATATATAATGAAAAACATCATGTCCGCATGTGCCTGTGGATCGTACAGGTAATTAATCTGCTTCTCCGCGCAAACACGTGTTTTAGGACGACAATGTCAGAAGATAATGTCTGCTCAGATATCTAACTATGATGTATGCGAGTACACACAGGGGCTTGGCACGATTTTCCAAATGATGGTCCATATATATATGTATTATAGTGTCCTTGACACTATAATACATATATATATGGACCATCATTTGGAAAATCATGCCAAGTCCCTGTGCGAGTACATGTATACCTTGTCAGATTATTCTTATAGAATAGTACAAATATTTCCATGAACTCATTTTCAATACACGCATATATGTATCGAAAGACAGGACGTGGGATTCGTGAACTTGTCAACAGTGGGGCGGAGTAACGAATTATTGCTATGTTAGGAAAAGATCAAAGAAACCAAAGATTATTTTTTTCGTTAAATTATCAAATGAATGTCAATTAACTTGTTTATGCATGGTATACAATGATCACGCAAGCGCTTGTTTGTATTAGGTAGGAATTCAAAATATATACATGTATAGTATTATATCAATTAATAATGATGTTATCCCGTGCTATGTACCGTGTATCCCGTACCGTGAACCTACTTAAGGTTCGTAGTATGAAACCATCAATCGCGTATCCCGTACCGTGTATTGTGTATACCGTACCGTGTATCGTATATACCGTACCGTGTATCATGTAAACCGTTTCATGTATTGTGTATACCGTTTCATGTATTGTGTATACCGTACCGTGTATTGTGTATACCGTACCGTGTATCATGTAACCGTGCCGTGTATCGTGTATACCGTACCGTGTATCATGTATACCGTACCGTGTATCATGTATACCGTACAGTGTATCATGTATACCGTACCATGTATCGTGTATACTGTACCATGTATCGTGTATCCCATACCGTGTATCATGTATTTCATACCATGTATCGTGTATACCGTACCTTATATCGTGTATTTCATACCGTGTATCATGTATACCGTACCTTATATCGTGTATACCGTACCGTGTATTGTGTATACCGTACCGTGTATCGTATATACCGTACCGTGTATCATGTATACCGTACCGTGTATCGTATATACCGTACCGTGTATCATGTAAACCGTTTCATGTATTGTGTATACCGTACCGTGTATCATGTAACCGTGCCGTGTATCGTGTATACCGTACCGTGTATAGTGTATACCGTACCGTGTATCATGTAACCGTGCCGTGTATCGTGTATACCGTACCGTGTATCATGTATACCGTACCGTGTATCATGTATACCGTACCATGTATCATGTATACCGTACCATGTATCATGTATACCGTACCGTGTATCATGTATACCGTACCGTGTATCATGTATACCGTACCATGTATCATGTATACCGTACCATGTATCGTGTATACCGTACCGTGTATCATGTATACCGTACCATGTATCATGTATACCGTACCATGTATCATGTATACCGTACCGTGTATCATATATACCGTACCGTTTATTGTGTGTACCGTACCGTGTATCGCGTAAACCGTACATCTTTTTCACTATATAAATACAAATGAGAGAAGGAAAAGTTGTTTGTTGCTTGCCTTAGCCATTTCATTAAAATGATGTGTTTCGAGACATCCCCGTAGTTCGATGTCAGTATCAGTGTCAGTGTCAGTGTCAGTGGTCCGTGTCGGGCAAAATGGGAAATGTTTACTAACACAAGCATGATAGATTTATAGTTATATGTGATATGAAGATATATAGTTTTGATTGAGGTAATGGGTACAGTGACTCCAAATAATACCCATGGATTATTTGAAATTCACGAGCCAATCAGCGTTGAGATTACAAATGTGATACACGGCTTTCAACATGACCAAGTTTACCTAAGTTTCATCGTGACGATGCTGACATGCTGACATGCTGACCTGCCGTGCTTTTAAGATTCCCAATAGAGACTGCATGCTATCCGCCGGACGTCACGTTGTCCGTCAAAGTGAAATATGATCACTCTATGACGTTCGAGGAAGCCAAGCGACAATTCTACGGCATGATGTATAATAAATCATAAATCGAATACAAGAAAAACTATCTGTCTGCCGATTTTGACCATTTCCATCGACATATCTTGAACAGTTTGTCGACGTTTTCTCGAAAATGGATCGTTTCATTCGGCCGATGGAGTTCCTAACCTTGATAGTATATCAGGTGTATTAACAGACACGGCTGTGCTGTGATGTATTTATCGAAAAATATTGATTGTTTTGAAATAAATAAATAAATAAAAAGACAGACAAAAATATAAAGAAATGACACGTACCGTATAATAACATCAATTACAAAAATTACGTCGTTATACTACTTCCAAAGGGACGAATGGAAATAGTTCTTCCTTTTCAACTGAAATAGGAATTTAGGCCTGTGATTAATTGCGGCCATCCTGAACAATATAGATGTGGGATTTATTTCGGTCTGTCCATGTTACTCTCGTCACTGTAGAAAATGACGTGGAATTTATGTTTAGTAAGAAAACTAGCAAACTTTCCAACTTGTTGTCTATATATTTGAACTGAAAAGATCTGAAAATAGAAATTAATTCCATTTCGTGTAACACGATGTAAGAATCTTACCCTGTCAATAGGATGTTATTATCATAAGCCACTACTGGAAGTCAATTTGAGACATATCACTAACTGGAACTGGAAAAACCTTAAAGATTACAGTCGAGAATTTGACAGTGTGATCTAAATCAATCAATGCACAATGACACGAAGATACAATGTTTGTGTTTTTTATTTTATATCTACATGATTTTAATGAAATGTCCCGTTTTGGTTACTCTGCATTCCTAGTAAGTTTGGAATTTTCAGAAATGAGGCCTATCATATCACCAGCGGGAGGTGTCGGTCTGAACAATGCCTAGATTGGGCATGGAAAAGGAAGGCAACGTAAATTGACGCCATGGAAGACTTCCTCGGGTATGCAAGCTATTTCATCTCCGTTGAGATATTGCCGGGGATTTTATTTACATGCATATCTTTTTAAGCAAAACAATTCAGAAATATGTTTTATCCTGTACGCAAGCACACATTTACTTGACATCCAACATATTCAATTACGAAATTAATGAATTATAGGTCATTCAAATCAGATTTTGATTTTTTTTTCGACAAATTTTGAGTTTCCCGAGAACCTTTTTAGAAACCTAACATCACTGAAGAGTCATATATGGACGATATAGTTTATTTAATTTTGACTCTACTGTATCTAAATCTCAATCTGTATTGAATCTACAAACGACAGTACATTTACCTGTGATTAGATAGGAGGGTAGATGTCTGGCCGTTTGTGTATGTTATTTCTTGCATGAATTCCTTTGACACAAGTCGGTTTAGGATAAATAAGAAACTCTTTTAAAACATTAATCTGGTCGGTATTGGAGATGAAGTCCCCTCCCCCCCCCCCCCCCCCCCCCTTTACTTGTGCAGTTTTGTGTATATCACGTAGATTCACCTGCGGGTCTTGATTTTACGGTAGTTTGCCTTTGTTGTTAATTTATAGATGCCATTATTACAACGAACATTTTAATTCAATGATTCCCTTCTTTTTAGCAACAGGAGTCAGTGTTTAAAACTCATCCACAACCTACCCGTCCCTTTTTTTATCTAGGCGTCCTCTTTAATTGTTAAGCATTTCTGTTTAAACCATGATACCATGTAGTAAATAACATGTTGTGTCTTAGAAGTGTCTTAGTGTCAATTTTCGGCAACCCGACTAAGGTTAGCTCACATTGTTTTGAGGATATGGTACTTGTGTAGTAGTTGCTTTTATTGTTTATAGAGTGCAATTACAGTGTGTTGGATTTTGTTTTGTTGATTTTTATAATGTTTTGTGTTTTTGGGGTCGCGGCGGCCGAGTGGTTAAGGTGTCCCGACACTTTATCACTAGCCCTCCACCTCTGGGTTGCGAGTTCGAAACCTACATGGGGCAGTTGCCAGTTACTGACCGTAGACCGGTGGTTTTTCTCCGGGTACTCCGGCTTTCCTCCACCTCCAAAACCTGACACGTCCTTAAATGACCCTGGCTGCTAATAGGACGTTAAACAAAAACAAACAAACAAAAATTGTGTTTTTGAATCACAAGAACGAATCTAGTGTATATAATTAATTTTACCATTTTGGTGTCTTTTTATGCAAAACCTGTTATTTGAGAGTTCCTGTTATGAGTATAAAGTATGAAATAAATTTTCACGAAATTAGTTTAAGGTTTATTTCAAAGCACGCAAACAAATTACCTAGGAGTGTTTTGAACCCATTTTTACGCTATGAAATGGCCTGTGATAATTATTTGGTTGGACGATTACCGAAGTTAAACAGCTGATCACTAAGATTTGAATTTACAAACGCATGTGGGTTAACGAAGCAGTTATAACTTAATAGACAAAAGTCTTTTTTTATAATAAAAGCATTATCTAATAATAGCAGTACTGTGATATTTTACAACCTGATTTCAATGCTCGGTGTCAAAGTCCTTATCTTGATGTTTTCTTTCGTCCTCAAGTTCTCGCGTGGTAACGTGACCGGCACGAAAGACTACATTAACACTTGGTCGATAAATGGCCAGAAAACCCCATCAACGTATTTTTCGTACAAATCAACGTGTTACACATGTTAATCGCACTACGAAACTTGATAAAAAGTGCTGTACATCCTTCTATCTATTCAGCGGCATTAGAAACTGGCATTAATCGACAAAGTCTACTTTTTAATACAATTTTGACAATATTTGATATTTTCGTAAGAATATACAGCACTTTTCATTGTTCACTTACAAATACCTTCACGCTCTTATCTGTATTACAAGTATTTATTTTAGGTAAGTGGGTGATTAAGGACGATGTACAGATCTAGAGCAACTGTTAGTATTTATTCTTCGATATTGGAACTCTTCAGTGTTTGAAGTATCGAAGTCGGCATAGAAACACGAATGCATTGGATTGTTATTAATTTGCTTTATCAAGAGGACTACAGTATTTGGCATTTCCAAAGGCATAGAGTATCTAGTAGACCGTTTTCGGTTGTGCATACACGTTTGAAGGGTCAACACTGAGGTAAAATAACCTCCCACGATAGCAGAGCCTGGGGTCACGAATGTGCTGACAGAGTGAAAGTTGAAATTCTATACGCATCATGCTGTCTTTGCCTTATCATTTCTTATCACTTTAAACATACAAAATAACAAAAACACAGATGAAGCCTTTGTGTCAGGCAGTGAAGACAAAAATGCGGGACTTGTAAACAAGGTGAAGCCATCGGAATGCAAAGTACAACAATGTATATTCTATATGAAAACACTATTGAGCAATATAATGGGGTGCAACATCAACCTATATGGATAGACGATTAATCAATTATGGGGCTAAACACGTTAACCTAGAGCGAAAACTGGGAGCACTGTTAAACAAATGTTTAACATTTTCTCACCAGAAAAGCTCTAAACGGGAAATGTTTTACACGAGTTCAATACGGTTATGATACACGTACCGTTGTATCTAGCCTTCGGATTGGTTATTTAATTGCATGAGCATTTGTTTTATTCAGTTTCATTGGTGTTCAGCTGTCACATCAACACCTTTTCCTAAATTGATATTAGACTATATTCCAATGGTAAAAAGAAAACATTGTAATTTATTTCTTGAGTATTGCATTTTTTGTTGATGAAATATACAGGCAATACAGTACTACGATTTGGTTTGGTTTATTTTGTTTAACGTCCTATTAACAGCTAAGGTCATTTAAGGACGGCCTCCCGTGAATGCGACATGTATGCGAGTGGTGAGTGCGTATGTGTGTTTTGGGATGCTGCGGTATGTTCGTGTTAAGTCTCCTTGTGATAGGCCGGAACTTTTGCCGATTTAAAGTGCTATCTCACTGAAGCATACTGCCGAAGACACCCAGCATCACACCCCACCCGGTCACATTATACTGACAACGGGCGAACCAGTCGTCCCACTCCTTTTATGCTGAGCGCTAAGCAGGAGTAGCAACTACCATTTTTAAAGACTCTGGTATGTCTCGGCCAGGGGACAGAACCCAAAGCCTTCCTCACAGGGGCGAACGCTCAACTAAAGGCCAAAAGTGAGGCATTGTCAAGGGAGACATTAGGAAGAAGAATTTCCAATGGTAAAAAAAGTCATTAAGGTCATTATAATTAATGCTAAAAATATCACCAGTAACTACTTAGTTTGATAGTTACATACTTCGAATGAATAGATGATTGCTGAGATTTTATTTAACAAAAAGCATGATAATGAATCGTGTAATATTCTTACGTATTCAAGCTTCACGGTAGCCCAGGAGTAGCTTTAGAAGACAATTTGTGATTTTTGTCCCATTGTACATTTGCTGGGGTTTAATTAGTTAAAAAATGCCGACAGGAAGCAGACAATCAGAACCAGAATAACGGCATTGACATTAAGAATGCGTTTGGCCCATTTTGTTTGATTAACGAAGTTTCTCCTTTGCTCAATGTCAATTTCTGTAGTTTGGTCCTCGGCACTCCCACACACAACCTCGAACATTCGTCTAAACCATGATGCCGAGTCAGGAACGGCTAGGTCGTCATCTTCTGTGAATAGGTGTTAATGTATTTGTCAGATATAAATAGATATAAGGTTATATTTCTTTTGATAAAAGAGAGAGAGAGAGAGAGAAAAAAAAAGTATCAATTATAAATTCAGTCTTAAATGCCTAATGAACAATGCGGAAAAGGGATTTAAAGGCCTAAAGCATTTTTGAACTTATAATAGAAATGTTATATTATATTTCTTAGTCAACAGATATTTTTGAATTTCATCTTAAAAATGAAATAATAATAACGAGCGTGTCTAAATATCACAGGAGTAATACGGAAATGGGGTTTCAAAATACCCAACATTGCCGAGCCTATAGAGCAAATGGCAATGTCATATATATTTTCTGTTATCATATAATTATTACTTGATATTTCCGCCCTGTGTAATACAGCTAAATTCACGTGACCAATATTAGACCGGCGGTCCGAAAATGCATATCACAGATTTCGGAATTCCTCGAGGGTGTTCGGTTTGATGACCGTCAGTAAATTGGTAGCCGACAGGTTTATGTAGCTAAATTGATTACTTTATATACAAGACAGACATAGCTAAAAAGAAACAGAGCAATCCACAAGTGCAGGTAAAGAGATAGATTCCGATGATGATCTCACCGTGATAGGTCATATCAAGTCAGATGTGTCAAATCGACAGAATACGGTAAGTAAAACTGAGTCAGAGCTAGGGGAATTCTCAACTTAGTTAAGGAAAGAGACATGGGAGAACTAGATCCGGAGGAACTTGACAGATACATGTTGTTGTTTTATTAAAATTTTGAATCAGACATGCATTGTGTTACTACATGATAAACATAATAAAACATGGTAAAACCCATATCACAAGCCATATCAGCCCTCGACAAATATCAGACACCGGCCTAATCCCTCGGGCTTATATGGCATGTAATATTATCTATGTGTAGTAAAGGACAAAGCATACCTTCATGCTGCCGTGATGACGTATTCGTAGTAGAGTGCGAATCCATAAGTTCGAGATTCTGTTCTTGAGGGCTTTTGGGCGCCTTATACTTGGTCCACCAAGTAACACCACATAACTGTAGTAATTGAAATAATTAATCTCTTACAGGCAATCAAAATGTCGGTAAATATGTTTTCTAAAAGAAAGCTCAAGTTTGGTTTACTTGACGATTCCTATACAAAATGCAAATGCAGAGACATGGGTACTTTTGCCCGTATGTATATAGCAACATGAAAAAACTTTGATAAAATTTTAAAAATAAAAGAAAAAGAGAAAAGCTTCCCCAGTAAAGATACTGACCTCATCCTCTTCCCTTTTAGCAGTGAAGATACTGATGAAGACAGTAGTAATTGTCGTGATGACGAGTATCATAATACCGAAGTATAGGTAGTTTATTGTGAGGAAGGCGGGTCGTGTTTCCTCTTCCCCACAGTTCGGCTGGGGATAAACAAATTCCAAAACGAGGCGAATGATTCCGCAAACGTGCCCCAAAAACAAACCCCAGAATGCTCCCTACAACAAACCATGACGTTGAGGCATTATTTATGATTTAAGATTTATTTAATCAACTAAATGGAATTGTAATTCATATATACATTACAATCATAAAAAGTCAAAAATGAAAAATCAACTAAGCGTGATAGCATTTGTATGTATTCATTGGCGCTATTGTTTACTAGAAATGCAGCTTTTTAACAGTTTTTTATAGGCGAGTTTTGAAAAAGTTCAAATTATTACTGAAAATTATATCCATTATCGGAACTTCACAAAAGTTCAAATGCATTTGCTCGTATATGTCATGTCATGTTTGCTTAATGAATGCATACAAACAACCATCTTCGAAGAAATGTCAAGCCATAGATGTTTTCTGAATCTTGTAATAAAGAAAAACAGTGTTGCAATGGTAAATATTTATAAAGTTATATAACATAATATACTCCAGTATAAATTACAATATTACGGTTCGTAATATCATTTCTAGGTAAAGTTAATTGTTTGAGTACACATTACGTTTTCCGTGGTTCCTTTCCAAAACATGGACAACAAAAACAGAATCCCAATAGGTGATCCAAGGTAGGCTTCAATGGCTGTCATGTACTGGAACAGCTTTCCACCCTGGGAGGACTTGACCAATGGAATCCATAGAATACTTATGACACACAATACTACCACGAACAGTCTGTAAAAAGGAAAATTAACACAACAGTATATAAACTAGCGGGAAAAAAAGAGTTGATTTTGATAGTTATTCTTTTACATGATTCTTTGATGTGTTCATGGTGTTGGTTTCTTAATTATTTCATCGTTACTGAATGCATTTTGGGTAATTTCTGAGGTCCTGAAGCAGACGGTGTTTACATGAATAATGTTAAAACAATGGTATCCCACGATGTTTTCTGATCCATATTAGTAGCGTGTGTGCCCACCCCTGGCATAATTCGCTGCTTTTACTCTCCTTAACATTTACCCCATTATTGCCCTTTGAGGGATATTATTTCACTCCTGAATAAGGTCCTGCGTGAGGTGAGCGACGTTATATGGGACGTTAACGCGCTTCCGTACCCCCGTCTAGCTCGTCCAATAAATGCTGGATTGGTGACATATCTGGACTGTATGGTGGCCAATCAAGAATAGAACGTTGTTTTGAAAGTCACAACAAACCCTAGCAACATGAGGTCTCGCTGAAACGTAAGGTTACGTTAATGGATAAGAGGAAGAATGGCCTTAAGACCTGATCCCGATAGCTTCCTGCTGTAGGATTACCATGGACAACCACGAGAGGTATTTTCACGCCTTGATATATCTCTGTAAATACCATAAGATACCCTATCCCTAATCTGTCGATGACCGTTATGCCAACATCAGAATATCGTTCCCCACGACGTCGACAGATACGTTGTCGTCCATCTGACATGAAAAGCGTAAATCGAGACTGGTTGTGAACACACGTTTCCAATGGGCCAAACGAAACCGTGCATGTGCAAGCAGCCACTATAATCGACGCTGGCGTCGCCTCTGCGTAAGTGGTGGACCAATATAGAGACGTCGTGGTCTTAAATAAAACTCCCACAACCAATTTCTAATCGTTGTTGTACACACTGGGCGACCATGAGTGCCGACATCTTGACATACCGTCAAATCGGCTACGGAGATGCAAGAGACGTATGCCTCTGTCTTGACGTCGCGGCATAATGCACGGGCGTGCGCTCCTAGGACAGTTACCTACCATCTTTGCTGCTCTGAGACGCCAAACTAAACGGGATATTATTGCCTCATGCACACAATATTGCTAGGCTGCATGACGTTGTGAATGCCCTGTATTTTCAGAGCAACGATCCAACTCCTATCGATATCACTAAATCGGGCCATTTCACTGTATAATTGCTTTGATTTTGGTTTCTTTAGTGTCTAAACATAGCGGCCAAGAAAGACAAATCCAGACACCACGGGGGTCACTTTTAGTCACCTTCTTCTATGATTTTCATGAATGATTTCGTTTATGTTCCTATCCAAAGTATAAGATATAAGGAACTTGCAGCCCCCCCCCCCCCCCCCCCCCCACCCTCCACCACCACAACGGACAACATTCCCCTCTTTGTTTGATATAAGTGAATTTCTTACTGTTAATCGGTTAAACAATTTCTTGTGTCAGTAAAAAAAACCCATATTTTTATTCACTTTTGAATATGGAAAATAGGACCTTCCATTCCCTCTCTCTGCAACTGCAGAAGTGCGGCAATCGTCACTTACACATGGACTATCCTACGGATATTACAACACTTTTTCTCAAATTGCATTGGCTAGCCTTTCGATTTAAACGTGTAACAGAACTTTTGGAGGGCAGTGTATATATATTTATTTCAATGAGTACATTCAATACTCTTGTATGATAACATTTGTTTATATTTAATTACAGCTTAATTGTATATGTTAATTAATATAATGGTTTACAGATTCATTTCTGCCTGCATTTATAGAGGTAACGATTTATACAAATGTGATTTACCCACGCATGCACGGTTTATAAAGAAACTACCTCTAACCTTCCAACAAGTAGTAACTCTCGTTGAGATGCTTTAGTTCTGACCCTACGCCATACATCCATAGTAAATACAGTACTGGAGCTGTTAAAGATTGACGTCAGAGAACTCATTATGGCGGACACCATAACTGCCATCAGGAGGCCGCGCAGACCTACAAAGTACAGAGTACATTCTTGAAAAGAAAATGCACCGAATGAATCTGTTTTAATTAGAAAAGTGTGAAAGTGCGTGTGAATCGGTGTAACAAAAGGAGACCTTAAAGATTTCAATAACGAAATCCTAACCCAAAACATACTAAAAGTGCATTGAAATAAAAACTCTGTTGGTAAGTGGTGGTTGATTAACTTACCGACCGGAAGTAGCTCAAGAACCAATTTGGGGTATGCAATGTTAGAACATCCAACCGGATTGTCGCATATCCGGGAACATTCATCTGGGTCCACACACCCTACCTCGTCTGCAAATCACAAACAGTAAAGAAGGGATAAGATATAGCATAGGTTAGGAAGTTTCTCTATGAACTGATAAAACAAAACTATACAGGCTGATTGACAGAGTGAAACCTTGATACCCGTTTTGGTATTTTTTACATGATGACTGGATAAGAATCGTCTACTCAACAGAGTGACCTATTACCTGGAAACAAAACCCTGCTGATCATGCCTGGGAAAACGATTAGGAAGAGAGGCAGGGTCTTGAGGTAGCCGGCAAGTATTGAACCACCCTTCGCATGGGATAGATTTTTTGCTCCTAAAGAACGTTGGACAATCACCTGCAAAATATTATGAACACGTATGCGTAAGCTATTATACTTGCAACATATCTGAGTCGAAACATTTTAGATTATAAGTTTTCGACAAATATCTCTTACAAATCCAGTGACATACAGACATAAAATAAATGACTGCCAACTATAAACCCACTTATTCAAACTTCTCTCAACGCCAGGTCGTACGTATGTGTATCACGTGATCCCACTGGTCATTGCTCAGAATATAGATACTTGTATCACGTGTTCCTGATCACAGCATCAGATTGCAGGTGTGTGTATCACGTGATCCTTTAGAGTAATATCACTAGAATGTAGGCGTGTATATCACGTGATCCTACACGGTGACATCACCAGACTGTATACTTCAATATCAATTTTTATTTAACTATGTATCTATCACGTGACCATACCTGGTCACAGCACCAGTACCACAGACTGCCAATGGAACTTTGCAGGACAAGGGCTGGCCATGGGTACTCTCCGTTTATTGGGTCAAGGAAGACTTTAAAGGCATCCTGTTTCGGAATCCCGCATGTCGTGGCATTGTTTCGGATCTTTGGAATAGCTCTCATGTATTTTGTTTCCAAAGCATTTAAGCCGCCCACTTTGTTGAATCCTGTTGCAATAATAATGCCAGCAGTGAAACAGTATTTACATATCAGACATTCAATCAAAAAAAAAATCAGATAAATTTCAGCCGTTATAACCGAACGACCAAGAAAAAAACAACATTTTATCGTTTGTATTTCAAGAAAATTTAATTATCTTTGTTGAACTTAAACGATCGTGTTTCAAAGTGAAAAATCCAAACAGCTATATATCGAAGTGATCTGGGAATCATTAACACAATTCTGGGAGTATCCAACCTATACCTACAGCGAAGTCTCGATATCGTTTAAAATGTGTGTTGCTATGTTATGTTAAAATTAAAAAACAAAACAAAAAAAACCATGAAGGGCATAATGGAAATTGTCACATTTCATATTTATAGCTTAAATGGTGTACTGTAAACTCTTACGGGGTTTGTCTTACCAATAACCAGACGAGGGCATGATGGAAATTGTCTCATTTAATATTTCTAACATTTAATAAAATCCCGTAAACTCTTACGGAGTTTGTCTTACCAATAACCACAATCGAGAGAGATCCAAGTATCATGACAGCTGTTTGGAATGTGTCTGTGTACATCACTGCTGTTAATCCACCTAGACGTAAATAAGAAAAAAACAACAAAGAAATAATAGAAATTGGAATTCGGTAGGTTTGTATAGTGAAAGCGCTAGAATGGTAATTGTGAGGCTGTTAATTCCGCTAACATAAAATTAAAGATATGCTGTTGATTCCAATACCCCTTTTCGCTCCGCCAGCGTATCTGTAACCAAAGTGCATATGTATAATATTAGATATAAGAGTACAATAAGGAAATGATCTCACATTGTTTTACATGTGCTCAGTTCATTGTATGATACTTGCCTATGACATTATATCTACATGCTTAAGATAATGTGTGTAATATATGTACTTACATATTATGCGGTTAACATGTATAATACTTATCAATATGTTGTATAACACTCACACACAATGTGTAACTGTGAATATATTACGTACGTAGAATGGTGTTTATATTTCTTACAAAACATGATATACAATACTTAATGACTATGATAATGATGGAAACATTAGATAACAAGAACAGTAATGGAAATGGAATGGTATCTGAGTATACTACTACAGGTGTCTTGACTGCCCTGACTAAGTAAGGTAGTCGTTACCTGTGTGTAAGATATTACCTGTCCTTTATCATTATGAGAATTGCCAAATGTATTACATCAGTTACATTTATATACGGGATTATGTATTTATTACAAACATAATTTGGTATATGTATTACCTACCTAGAATAGTGTATATCGCTGTAATCACCAACAGTACAATTATTGACAAGTACATATCCCATCCGAGCGTCATCTGAATAAACATGGACCCGGCAAAGATACTAACCTGTAAAATTAAATCGTCAAATAACATTTCTGAGTGAAATACAGCACTTTTTTAAAAGTTGAACACGAAAGACGTATCCCCAGTTGCTTAAACGATTTATACATGATCTCTATAAACGTTCATATGTGTACTGCCACAAACGTCCATATTTGACTGGCACATCTATCTTTTACACAACCACAAAAAGAACATTTATAGTGAGCTCGTGATATAGGGCTGCTGCTACCTAGGAAATCACAAAAAATATCATCAACCAAAGGAACATGAACATCATATGTTTGGCATAGGCGTTTTTTAAGGCTATAAAAAAAATTCCTCATCCGGACCCCGCCCCCTTTGGATCCGCTAGTGCACAAACTGTTTCCATTCGAAAGCAACCATTAGACTACATCCCAAAGACCTAATGCATGGTTTGTACTCACTGCCAATTTGGAGACCACGTACAAGATCAGGGCTATACAACTGAGGTAAACTCTCAACTTCCGGCCGCCATGCCGTCTCTCGATATACTCTGGAAGTGTGTATACCTGAAAAGAAAAGTAGAAGATATAGCATAAGTAAACTAGAGAAAGAAGTATCTACTGGTGAAGAGCTTTAACTTATAAATAATGTGTATTATAGGTAGACAGTCAAACATCTGTATTCTGTTAAATCTTTCATCGCGTTTAGTCGATTTTGAGTGGATATTACGATATACTTTACATTTTTGCAATGGTTTGTTGGTTAGTGATGAAATACTTGTCTACATCAGCCTACCCCGGTCGATATACAGACAGGTAAACATTAGCTTACCCCGGTCGATATATTGACAGGTAAACATTAGCCTACCCCGGTCGATATACAGACAGGTAAACATCAGCCTACCCCGGTCGACATGTAGACAGGTAAACATTAGCCTACCCAGGCCGATATATAGACAGGTAAACATTAGCCTACCCCGGCCGATATATAGACAGGTAAACATTAGCCTACCCCGGTCGATATATAGACAGGTAAACATTAGCCTACCCCGGTCGATATGTAGACAGGTAAACATTAGCCTACCCCGGTCGATATGTAGACAGGTAAACATTAGCCTACCCCGGCCGATATGTAAACAGGTAACATTATCTTTTCTCTCACCCTGGCCAGGGATATCCGCAGTTTTGCCGGGGTGAGATTTTCTTATCTCACACTAGGGAAAAGACAAGCTATACGTGCTCTTTGAACGTGCTCTTGTTCTCCATAGGGTGACGTCACTATGACCTGACCCGGAATGTTTGAATACTAAATATCAATATTATTCACAAAAGAAATTAGAATAAATATTAATTATCAGAGTTAACTGAGTGTTCCGTGTTCTTTTTGACAAGCTAATCGGAACTATATTTTGTATGAAATCAACATCGTAAGGTGTAAAGCGTCATTGGGAATTTAACAATCTCCCTCCTCGGGTAGATATCCCCCTATCCCACCCAAAAAGGGTTGAACGATTCTATTATTCTCTCACCCTGGACAGGGATATCCGCAGTTTTACCGGGGTGAGATTTTCTTATCCCACCCTAGGGAAAAGACAAGATACACGTGCTCTTTGAACGTGCTCTTGTTCTCGATAGGGTGACGTCACTATGACCTGACCCGGAACGTTTGAATGCTAAATATCAATATTATTCACAAAAGAAAGGGTGATTCTATTAATCCCGGTCGATATGTAGACAGGTAAATATTAGTCTATCCCGGTCGATATGTAGACAGGTAAATATTAGTCTATCCCGGTCGATATGTAGACAGGTAAATATTAGTCTATCCTGGCCGATATGTAGACAGGTAAACATTAGCCTACCCCGGCCGATATGTAGACAGGTAAACATTAGCCTACCCCGGCCGATATGTAGACAGGTAAACATTAGCTTACCCCGGCCGATATGTAGACAGGTAGGAACAGCCAGCCGCACAACAAGATCAAGAATATTACCTGAAATAAACAAAATATTTCCAACTAAACCAAAACTTACACGTGCAGGTCAATTTGATTTAGTGTTTATTGTAGATACACCTATGGGACTTTGACTCATCAATAGTAACATAGCACGATCTTGTTAAACAATTAGATTGATTGAATAATTATCATTTATTTAATTGCCAGATCATCAAACAGGTATCAACCTGTTTTCTAGTGACTCCGATGATTATCAACCTGAGGAGTGATACTCCTCTTCGGCCTCGGGGAATATCACTTCCTCCGGTTGATAAATCATTATATTCACCGGAAAACAGGTTGACAATAGTTTGGTTGTATGGCATTTCCCCCAACATTTTCATCTTTAAAAAGAATCAGTCGACCTGAGAATAGTATAATATTCATTCATAAAAATATAATTTAAACAACTTATCAAATCATAAATCTCGCGGATATAGTTTCAATGCTTATCATTTATATTGTGAGCACTAACTATTGTAAATATTTTTTCCGCTCCTGTGACGTTGGTGTGATGACTATATTCAGGTCACGATTTTCAAAATTGTTTAATAGAACACATACACATATATAAAGAGAGAGTGCGCTCTAAAGGGACATATAAAAACATATCAGATTACTTAACATTGTTATAACATTTTAAACCTGTGCACATACTTACAAACCACTCATACAGAACTAGTGCAATCCCTGACGAGGCCCCCGCGCCTGCCAATCCCACAAAATGCTCACTGCCAATGTTACTGGAGAACAGTGACGCACCGACCTGTCAAACAAAACAAATGTCTCCTCACAGAACATCACCATTTAAGGATGAGCAGGCGTATATTTGGTTACTATAGGTAAAAATAACTAGATATTGTACCATATGTAAAATACAGCCATAGCGAGCAGCAAAATGGCAATCAAATGTAAATTATTAATTAATCTAAGATAATACACAACCATCTAACCAATGTAGGATATAACAAAAACGATACCAGGACAGATATAGCTGAATCTATATGCAAGGCGTAGGCAATCCTCTTTTTATCCCAAATACATCGTCCACTATGAAGCAGATGCATCCCTTTGTTTTGCCCATATAGTTATACGTTAGAAAGAGCGAGTCGGATGATTTAAGAAAAAAATCCTCCATGCTTCGTCTCAAAATATTGTATGAAAGGTACATGATATATTATCATCCCTTCTAATCAAATTGAGAGTTAGATACAGTGGAGACGAAATATTTACATTTGCTCCGCATTTCCCCATTGACACAATGCTAAAAGGCAGTTGCCACCATATGCCGATAACACCCAGTGCCTCAGGCTATAACATCCACTGGGTCATGTGACATTAAAAAAGGCGGGATTTTTTTATGTTGGTTTATTTTTTTTCTAAGTTGAGGAAAATGTTAAGACAATGTAAATATAAGTATTGAACAGTGGTTTTAAAGTTGTTATAGTCGATATGGCAGCAAGATGTAGTATTGGCAAATGTAGCATGGGAACCCTATGTAGCATGGGAACCCTAACGGGTTTCCATGCCATTTGCCTATCATACATCTTGCTGCCATATCGACTATAACAACTTTAAACCACTGTTCATTGCTTAAATGAATCACACTGCAATGTAAGCTGTCTCCTTCTTCGAGGACTCGTCAGTGACGCCTAAGGGCCTTAATCATTGATAATGGAAACCAAAATCTAGAAATTTACCAAATGAAATGCAAAATGCTTAATGAGGAGGTGCAAAAATCAAAAACAAAAAACAAAAACCAACAAAAAATCATGAAGAGAGGAATGCGTAGTATGTGATTAGGTTATTTATACACCCAATGTCCTATGCCATGAATGAAACTGTAATCATTCATTGTCGGAAATATGGTCATTTATTAGAACTTTTAATCACAAAACCTGAAAAAGAGGCAAGCATGAAGATCGATAGCGGGTGCAGCACATGAGCAGTAAAGCGAGTAGATATTAAAGTTTATATATCAAATAAAATCGATTGGAAATGATACGCGGACGGACTTTTAACCAAGTGTTTAAAGAGTTAGAAGAAAGCTGATACCATTTCGGCGATCTCTATTGGTCGATTTGTACTTACCGCAAACCACGGCATGGACCTTCCAGCCAGGAAGTAGCTCTTCACATTTCCTCTGTTTGGTCTTCGGAGCGACTGAAAATGTAAGAAATCTGGATATTTATATTGTACATATTCATCTATTTCTAGATGTAAATAAAGAAATTCTTTAAATTATGTTATTGTTCAATTTTCAAAAATGGTACATTGTTTATATGCCAAAAAAGAAAATGTAGATTAGAGTTATAGTATTCGTATATGCATACATAATATATATTGCATCTGCAACATTAACATACACGAATTTATGTATCTGGAGGCTCTTTCATACGAAAAGGCCAAATAGGAATGAAATAGAGAGGAATGTAGCAGTTGTTATATAATTCATCTCATTGTCATAACGAGCGCTGTTTTGTTTTCTTGAAAATGATAATATACTCCGTTGTTTTCCAGTCGACTCAGCTGTAAATTATTACGTGGTAGGGCATTGCAAGAAATGTGTATTATTAACTGTAACCGCCGAAATGACCGCTCCAGCTGTATGCTCCCCAGGGTGTTGAAAAAGATATTGGCTGGTTGTCAACGGCTCAATAAAAAAAATCGACTACCCCCCTAGTACGCCACGTCATTTAAAATGTGACTCTTGAAAGCTATTATCATTACCATCTAACCACATGACCATTTTAACTTGCATGTGAATTTACATAAAATCGGATCTTTCAGAGTTGTTAATCCTAAAAGGCGAAGGCACATATTGTTTACAAGTTAAAGTTGAAGTTATTAACATGATATAAATATATTCTAATGAAAAAATTTAAACTTCAAAAGTCTTCTTTTCATAAAGTATCAAGCATCAGCTGATTTATTCACTAAGGACTGGGTTGAAGCGCCATGTTTACATCATTATCATTCATATATGCGAATTCACGAGATGTCATGAGAGCAAAAACCTTAGAATTGGGGCCATAATCTGTAGCATTTCACGTTCGCCTTTTCTAAATAATTCTAATTAGGAAATCGCAATATTTTGCAGTTAATTGTACCAGCGTATTCATGGTGTGTGAGTGTATCAAGTACATGACTGGATTAACGTAATGCATAAAATGATTTTTATAATCTGTTTGGTAAATGTGTTTCAATTTGTTTGCTTGATCAAATTTTGTTCTCATTCATTTGTATGGACATGATACTTAGTTTAATGTATGTTATCTTGAACGTAAACGATACTAAGATGTACGTCAAAGATACTAAATTGTATGCACAATGTACAAAGCTGTACAAACAAAATACTGAATTGTACGTACAATATACTAAGCTGTACGTACAAGATACTAAATTGTACGCACAATATACTGAACTGTACGTACAATATACTTAATTGTACGCACAATATACTAAGTTGTACGTACAAAATACCAAGGTGTGCGTGATATATACTAAGCTGTATTTTACGTACAATATTTGCCCTGCAGGTAGGGCGTTAGAATTGTACCTGCTGCCCCCATTGCATGATCGTAATTGGCGACTAAATTTGGGATCTTATCTTTTCTTTCTTAGCAACTTTCTTCTTACTAATGTCTCCTTTGACAATGCCCCACTTTTGGACATTAGTTGAGCGTTCGCCACTGTGAGGAAGGCTTTGGGTTCTGTCCCCTGGCCGAGACACACCCGAGTCTTTAAAAATGGTAGTTGCTACTCCTGCTTAGCGCTCAGCATATTTGGAGTGAGACGACTGGTTCGCCCGTTGTCAGTATAATGTGACTGGGTGGGGTGTCCTGTTGGGTGTCTTCGGCAATATGCTTCAGTGAGGTAGCACTATAAACCGGCCTATCACAAGGAGACTTAACACGAACATGCCGCAGCCTCCCAAAACACACATACGCACTCACCACACGCATGCCGCCCTTTAATGATCTTAGCTGTTAATAGGACGGTAAACAAAATAAACCAAACCAAACCAAACCAAACCAAATGTACAATATACTTAATTGTACGCACAATATAGTAAGCTGTGCGTACAATACACAAAGCTGTACGTACAATATACTAAGCTGTACGTAGAATATAATAATTTGTACGTACAAAATACTAAGGTGTACGTACAGGATACTGAGTTGTACGTCCAGTTTACTCAAATATATGTACAGGATACTTAGTAGAAAGTACAAGATCTTAAGTTAATAGTAAAATATACATGTACTAAGTTGAACGTACACATTATTTGTTGATCCTAATACGCCACTGTACCTTCTTATCAATTGTCCTTGACATTTGTTTTTTCATTGTTTTGACGCTTCATGCACATTATATACATAGATATGTTTTTTTCTGATCTTACACATATTGATTGGCTGGTTTACTGTGGTACATTGCATGGTATTGCACGTGTATCGTTTGGTATATTTGGTATGTTAAACACTGTTAAATACAGTTGATTGCAAACATCTACCAATCCTCCACATCCGGTTATCAATTAGGTGCTTACACAGGCATCATTCTGTTTGACAATATAGCACAATGAAAATAGAGAGCATCTATATGCCATAACATATAATACTCAGTAGAGACATAACACTTAGTAATTGTATATACAAAGCTCTGTTATTATACCAATGTTTTTTTTTATCTGGTAGTGATTTTCCCCGTTACTTGTCTATATGTGAACATTTTGATTAACAACTTTCATTCAAAGGGGTCTGAAACAGAGATAATGCAGCTCATCTACACGGTGATAAAATAATTCGCTTTATTGAAAGCTTCTTCTTCTGTCTGTTTGCATTGTTCGCGCACCAGAACACTTAATGCACACAACGTCTTGGCGTATGAGTCCCATTATGTAAAATTGCCTAATTTTGTCTGAAAGGAGGTAAATAAAATGTATTCATTTTTCAATGTATTCAATTTATTTTCACTTCCCATGCCTTTGATGTGGTATAAACGAGAAATAAAAACAATCTTGTTTGAAATAACTAAAAAAAAAACTTTTGTTGAAGTCAAGTTTGATTTCTCTAAATCCCTTACGGGTTTCATTATGTGTGATTGGTACAACATACGATTCGATGTTAAATTTCAAAACCATTTTCGTCTGGCAAAAAACAGGTTTGAAATATGCCGGACAAAAAACCCAACAAAAAAAAAAAAAAAAAAAAAAATAATCAAAACCAAAA
The DNA here is from genome assembly GCF_902652985.1 of Pecten maximus. Lineage (NCBI taxonomy): Eukaryota > Metazoa > Mollusca > Bivalvia > Pectinida > Pectinidae > Pecten > Pecten maximus. The sequence continues at coordinate 35,674,373 of NC_047016.1, read as the reverse complement.
AAAACCCCAAAAAAAACCAAAAAACAAAAACTAAAACTAAACAAAAACATGGAAATGTATGTCATTTTTGCTGGCTCGATTGGGCCATCGTAGGTAATCCTTTGGCTGTGGATATGTTTTTAATACTGACTCATTCCATGTTCTGGTTTAAAGTTTTTATAGACTTAAGACTCCGATAGATAATCTTAGTCTTCAGAGGAACGCACTTTATGATGTGTGTAAGATAGATTTTAAAGCCCAGCTGCTTAGATTGGACATATACCATGGTTGTTAACAAATTACAGAATACAACGACACAGTGATATCTACCTAACTCAAACAGGGTGGTTTGAACACGAGATAAACCCCCTTTTATCCGTATCCCCTTGAATGTTTAGTATAGTTGCATTCACAAATCAAAATAAACAAAACCACTAGACATTAACGGCTGGTTACTCTGAACTCGTCACTTATTACATTGGCTATATTGAGACACTTAGTATTTCAAGCAGTATAAAAACCTGATGTCAACACGTTGTAGACCATACAGTATAACGAATTTCGGACTTTCTGTCCTCTGATCATGCAGAATTCGTTATAAACATGCCTATTTGTATTTTTATTGTGTGTGTGTGAGTGAGGGTGAAAGTGTGTGTGTGTTTGCTTGTGTATATTGCTACACTATCGCACCTGTGGAGGTTACGCTGCATTGACATACATATACTGTTTGGTTGGTGTTCTAAAAATTTCGAATTCAAACAAATGGATTAAATTAATGCTTACGCTTTGCAAAACTCAGACTAAGTAAAAAAGGGTATGAAAAAGCATACCAAATATTAAATGTGTAATTGCAGATAAATAAAGTATCAAACACATAGACGATTTGATTACGTATACATGACAATTGTACATATGTAAATACATTAGAACCATTAAAATATTTCATAAATGAGTAAGCAAACTCTTCACTAACCCAGAGGCCGACGCCAATCACTACCACGAAGTAGGTAACGACGATCAGGATGTCAGCCCAGTGGTTCAGGCCCTTCGCCATGTTTTGGATGTAATATTCGTACCGAGTTCCTTCCCCTGATACCACCTTCTAGCGTAGTGATCTAAACCTGTACACACATGCACTAATTTATAAAACTGTCTCCGTCAATTTTAAATTTGCGTATTCCTAAGAGCACAGATGACCCGGGGAATTTTACCGCTAACTCATGTAACTCCGATTACAGTTTTTTGTAGTAGTACGTCTGCAGTTAGAAATCGCTGCCCTACTTATAGCAACTCTAGTGTGTAAGATCTATAGTCCTAATGTGGTATGAAAATATATAGTTTTGTCTGAGGTGATGGATTCATTGACCCAAATAAAGACAGCCTCCTACATCGTTACCTACTACATACTGTTAATAAACACGACCTTTAGCGAGATTTTTAAACATATCTTTTGACACTATACATAACTTGAATATGTTTGCATCAATTAGTCTTTCATTGCCGTGAAATTGTGACATTGATTCGCGTTTGCGACGCCACAATGTCACAATGGATGGTATATACTAAGAAATATATCACATCAACACCGATGATATCACTCAATTGAGTACCATTTTTATTTTATCAACTTAAATGTAAACTCACGTACGATTGTGTGTGTGAAAGCGTTATCACTCGGAGGACACTGCCACACAGTATAACCTAATTGGTTTCGTTTATTGAGTTTAACGTCCTATTAACAGCCACCAGGGTCATTTAAGGACGTACCAGGTTTTGGAGGTGGAGGGAAGCCGGAGTACCCGGAGAAAAAACCACCGGCCTACGGTCAGTACCTGGCAACAGCCCCACGTAGGTTTCGAACTCGCAACCCAGTGGTGGAGGGCTAGTGATAAAGTATCGGGACACCTTAACCACTCGGCCACCGCTGCCCCTGTATCATCTAACAATAGCTTCCTACTTTATTTAGAAATAAATAGGATTTCGCAGGTTTTAGTGCATTTATCAAAATTTGATACTAACTATTTCGAAACAAGAAATATCTTTAAAAAAGATAAACGGCATACAGTAGTGTAGTTTTAATGCTGGTAGTTATAACGTAAAACTGCTGATGAAATAAATCAACGAACTAAGGCGTTTTAGCACGGATAACAAAACTATATCAGTTTGAATCATTTTTGGTGATAATAAGACTGCATTTGAATTAGGAATATAATTTCATTAATGTGTCATTTGAAAAGATACATCCACTTATTCAGTTTGCATTCAATCTTAACTTTGTTTCGTTTTTAACTGCATATCTGCATTTTGCATCTACCGCTACATTGACCAATCACATACTTCATCTTGACCAGTAACGCCACCTGTCACGTCATATCCGGGGTCAAAAGAATATTATACGGCTATGCCGAAAAATGCACTAAAACTATTGAGTAAAAGAAATGATACATACTTTTTTAGTAGTATTAACTATACAAATATTCGTTGTTCTACTTCTACGGGGAAAATCGAAAGTAGTTTTTATCTTTTTTAACTGAAATAGAATCACAGGCATGAGATTAATTAATGCCATTCTGAATGAAATAGATGATGGATTTGTTTCGGGTTGTCTACGTTACTCTCGTCGCTGTGAATAACTTTCAAACTTTTTTTTTTCAATTTCTGAACGTAACAGTAACTAAAATAAGAAATTAATGACATTTCCTGTAACACAACATAAGAACTTTACTCTCGTTAAATAGCATGTTATTATTAAAAGCAACTTCTGGAAGCTAGATTGAGACACATCACTCGATAAAACTGACAAAATCTTAAATCTCATCGTCGAGAATTTTTTAAAAAGATCTTGATCAGAATTCATCCTACAATTTCTCTCTTTCACTTTGGTATGTACCGATGTTTCCAAGAAAATGAAAGTATCTGCAGTGGGTGTCGCTGATAATTCCTTTCTGTCTGATAATGCTTCGATTTTTGCAGCTGAAACAACCGAAATTCATTAAATTCTTTATTACAAGGAGTGTTGTCCTGTATTAACATGATTTTATCACTAGCCCTCCAACTCCGGGTCGCGAGTTCGAAACCCACGTGGGCCAGTTGTCTGGTACTGACCATAGTCCGGTGTTTTTTCTCCGGGTACTCCTGTTTTCCTCCACCTCCAAAACCTGGCATATCCTTAAATGACACTGGCTGTTAATAGGACGTTAAACAAAAAAGACGTTATTTTGTATTCCTGGCCACGTTGGAATAATCATAAATAAGAAAGTCATTATTATTGTTAGAGTAGCACTTACCATATAAGTATATCAATATTATTTTCTTATCTTAAACTTTGTATTCGTTTATTTCACATGTTTGAAAATACGATAGGGAATTTGAGTAGAAATCTCTCTTTGATTTCTGTGCATCTTATTTTGGAAATAATTACTAATTATGAAATAAAAGGTATGTGTATTACAATTATAATTATTTATTTCCAACACATTCTATGTTGTATCAAATGACATGACGCATTTTATTTTGGGTTATGTGACAGTATATACTATTTAGTTAAATAATTTTGTCTGTCAGGTTATGTTTGACTTGAGTGATAGATGCAGCAATAAAAGAAACAATATATATATACGTGTTAGTGTTAGGAGAAGCTAGAATTAAGTATCGGCGATATACACCAGGTCATGTAAATCGCATTTGATCAATGTACTAATTCACAAGGCCTTAGTATCAATCTAAATATATGATATATATATATGTATGTATATAAGAAAAATGAATTTGTCCTTGCGAAGGTGAATGTATATATGTATACGTTCATGTAAATCATGTTTCCATGGTAAACTCTTTGGGGGTTTCTATTTTGGGAAGGAATAATAAAACCAAGCAAATAAAACAAAGAAATTTCAACGTAACAAATATATTTTATTCTTTTATAACATATTTTGTTTCGTTGTAAACAAAATTGATATTACAATAGAAATTTGTTATACTATTTATTTAAATATTCGAATTATAGCTGGACGTGGAGAGAAGATAGGGTATTTTATTTAAAAGTTCTGATATTAAAGCCCTTTTAGTCATTTGACAAAATGGAGAACTAGATAATCGTTCTTTGAATACAATTTTTCTTCAGAATATGTTTCATCAAGATATCGACAACAAAACAAAAGCATGATATTTTTTTATTTTTTTTCTCTACTACTTCAATTAACAGTTGCGATCTGTTTACAGATTTTTTTTTTCAAAAAAGATAACTAAATATCCTAGTGAATCTACGGATAAAACCAAGAGGACGCCGTGTTATGCGTTAACAAATTTGGATGTAAGAACAGCGACGCATCTTATATCGGAGAAATTGACATCGCTAACACCAGAAACTCGCGCGAATTCAAATAGGCAAGAAATGCACATCAACATCATGTCGTTTACTGAAACATTGTGATGTAAAAGCAATCAACTAATCTGGAATAGAGTAGCAACAACTCTCGCACATCTAGTATACAAATAAATTGAAAAAAAAAATAATAAAAGCGTGAATGCCTTTTGATTTAATTGCAATTTCATAAACTTCACAATTCAGTGCACATGCACTCCTCTTGTCATTAATCTGATGAAAGTGATATAGTGAAGTCACCGAACCGTCACGAATGCAATTCAATACTGGTATGATTTGCGAAAGTCTATTCAAATATCGTTTACGTTATATTATGCTTATACTGGTCTAAGGCATTTACCTTTGGGGCACTGAAAACAAGTCTCCCATGCATATATTAACAATCATAGTTACTTGCACATGCACATTGACCGTCATATGTATCTGACCAGATTAAAGAAAACAATAAAACAACTGTGCATATTTTTTGTGGGTACTTGAAAATTATATAATGTTTAACAGTTCTATAGAGATCTTGCAACAAGAGCATATGTATAGCATATAGTGTAGCTGTGTATTTCCGGAATAAATAAATATTCAATATCTACATAATTCCAAAAAAATCACATACTAACTCACTTAAAAACTAATATATTGCACTGTCAAATAAATTGCCTATTCCAATATAAATGATAACATCACAAGCATTCATCGTACCGACTTACACATGTACATTTAGCATGTTTAGACATGCGTTCAGCACAAGACAAAACACATCACATTTGTATGCCACATAATGCGTAAAAAATTAATAATTTAAACATAATATATGATATATTTATATATAAATTAGATCAAGATATACATTTGCAGATGTCGTCACTGAAGCTGAAGACGCTTATTCTTTAGGAACACATTACTTTATTATCGACTGTGAGTTAAAATTCAAAAAATCTTTCGTTTTCTGCATCCTCTGTTTGTGTTTAAATCTTCTAGTAAATATCCATGGACTTGTTGTCTAAATTTATGCCATAATTAAATTTAAATAGAAGGTAGAGAAGTGCATAATTGATATCACAGTTATGTTATCATTTGTAAATACGTGACTATTCATTTTTACCTTATCATAATCGAGAAGTATTCAATTTTGACACAAACACAACAAACAACAGACAGTCTACAATATATGCATGTATGACACCATAACAATCATCATTTAAAGTGGTATACATTATTTGATGGTTACATAGTCCACGGGCAAGCACACATTTTTTATTTTCAACGATGATAATTTAATTGAAATATCCTGCCAAGAAGCAAACAATCATGACAAGAATGACGGCATTAATGTTCAGAATCTGTTTGGCACACTTTTTCTGGTAGACGAATTCTCTTCTGTGGTTTATGGCGATTTCTGTCACATGGTTTCCTGAGCTCCCACAAACCACCCCAATCAAGCGTTTATACCATATACACGATTGAGGGGCAACAATGTCGTCTTCTGCAAACAAACATAAAACAGACTTAACCATGCAAAAACTTTTCTGTTTTGTCATCAAACGCCACAAGGGGAAACTGCATATGTTCGTTAGTCTGGCAAGTTTTAATTGCAAATATTTTATATACCAACATGGCAATCATTTAGCTTCGCGCTAAGTGGAGATAACATTAGCTCAGTAGTGAGGGCCAAGAGTTCGATTTCCCAGTGCAGACACACTACTAACTTTCCTCTTATGGTTTCTTTTAGAGGGGTATTATCGAAAGGCGTGTGGAGTTTTAAATATTTTGTTGTATAGGCTTATATCTTCGGCTTCTTGTAATCGAACATCGGTGACCTCGTGTAAACTATTCTGGACTACTGCACAGACACCCATGATATACTTGTTTTATTACATCACTAAAACACATTTAGAAACACAGAAATCTCGACTTTCTTGTAGGCCTAAACGTCGCCATGACTGTTGTCTGGCAGTGTTGACTAAAACGAGTAAGACGTAATTCCAAAACGTCAGGCGATGTTCAGCTGTTCACACGTGACCTTACACTAGTCATTTTACCCATGCAATTGTTCAATTATATAGAATATGCATATAGTTAAGGAAAACCGCATTAAGCAATAGAAACAAATATAACATACCTGTAAACTCTTTTTCTGTCGTACATACACAGTCAGATTCCGGGTCAGAAAGGGATACTTTGAGTTCTACATCTTCGTCTTCGTCTTCGTCTTGTGGTTCATTATCAGCCTTGTACTTAGTCCACCACGTGACGCCAAGTAACTATTTGATTTTTAAAATGAAACAATTATAAATGTATTGCTGTTTGAATAGACAACATCACAACGCTAATTGTCTGCAAGTAGCTAGACTGGGCCTAAAAATCGAAAACCAAAAGAGGACAGAACCACAGTCAGTTTCCTGATCGTGGTATTTCATCACAGAATACTGACCTCGTCCTCTGTCCGTTTATTGGTGACTATACTGATGAGAACGGTAGCGGCCGCTGTGATGGCGAGGATGATTACACCGAAGTAGAGATAGTTGATGGTTAGGAGGAGTGGGCGTGTCTCCTCTTCTCCACAGTTGGGTTGGGGATAAACGAACTCCAACACGAGGCGAATTATTCCACAAACGTGACCAACTACCAAACCCCAGAATGCACCCTGCAATAATTCATGAAGCTGGTCTTAAATAATGGACATCAACTTATTTTAACAAAGTAGTCAAATACATGTATGAAAGCCAAAATTCAAAAAGAGTTTCGTGATATAATAATTAAATACAAAGCATTCATTGTCTTATATATGCTAAAAATAATTTTTTAAAACTCGTAAAAGAAGTAATTCTTGGCGAGCATCTAACTTACGTTTTCGGTAGTTCCCTTCCAGAATATAGATAACAGGAAGAGTATCCCAGTAGGCGCTCCGAGGTAGGCTTCCATCGCCGTCATGTACTGGAAAAGCTTTCCACCCTGGGAAGACTTGACCAAAGGAATCCATAGAATGCTAATTACACACATAAGTGCCACAAACAGCCTGTCGGATAGAGAAAGAGGGAAATATATAAGACAAAAGTAATACCGACATAAACCAGCTTATAGACGAAACATTTCAGCAATATAACGTAAAATAATTTACAAATGAATTTATAGATACAACAGAACATCCTAACTTTAAAATCTAACGCCCGTGAAATGTTAGTTACTAATGTTGTAGGGATGTTGTCATATGTGTAAGAAGTAATTTATGGAATTGACATTTTAAATATTTCCTTAAATATAATGTAGACAAGCTGTATTTTCAATACCAAACACACGAACAGCTTTCATTACGATTGAAATGTGACCAACTTATCCATAGCTTATCTAAAAGATATATATATATATATCTGTATGATATATGTATAAAGTATTTGTCATATATTAACATATACTAACATTTTATGGTTTGTATTCCCATCACTCGACAGGGTTAAGTCTTAAACACTTTTACCTTGCTCAGGCACAGCTTAAATGCAAACACTAACCTTCCAACAAGTAGTAACTCTCGTTGAGATGCTTTAGTTCTGACCCTACGCCATATATCCATAGTAAATACAGTACTGGAGCTGTTAAAGATTGACGTCAGAGAACTCATAATGGCGGACACCATCACTGCCATCAGGAGGCCCCGAAGACCTACAAACGTACACAGGAAGCTTTTGATTTGTACTCTACTGCAGACATGATTAGTTAGCGAGTATGAGTTAGTATGCTGGTTTTGGCTAATCTAATTCATGATCTATATTTATAGATAATTTATAGATTAGATAATTTATAGATTTAAAAAACACCCCTACTAAAAATAGAATGACGTAGATTTACAGATGAAAGATATGAACCTATCCAATAAAACCTTTTTTCATGAAGCAAAAAGTGTCATCTTTTATTTGATATAAATTTCACATCATTCGACCCCCAAATGTGCGAATGAGGGGATGGGATCCCTAGTAATAACATACAGTAAAAACAATAGTTTTGTGAGACCTTCATATGGACTTGAAACGAAAGTAAAGGGGTTTTTCTTAACAAGTTATCGTTTTACGTACCGACCGGAAGCAATTCCATCACCAGTTTAGGATAGGCAATATTAGAACATCCAACCGGATTGTCGCATATCCGGGAACATTCCTCTGGATCCACACACCCAACTTCATCTACAAGACATTAATAATAATGTTTGGCACCCCAGTAAAGTTTAAATAAATTAACTAGATGAGTGGAAAATTCCTTCGATTTAATAAAGGCTTTATATTACTTTATTATTTTCCCTGGAATTTGGTGTTGTAACTTTCTAAATGAGCTGAATGCTATTTTCTGAATGAATTGAATGATATCGCCTGAATGAGGTGGGTGATATTTACTGAATGAGTTGAATGGTATTTTCTGAATTACTGGAATTATATTTTCCTAATGAATTTAATGTTAGCTCAACAAGAATAAAGAATTGTAGTTTTGTAAAGGAGTTTGGTGATAACCCCATTGGAGTTATACTACTATACTTTGTGTGGCATAGACAGTTTTTATTACAAGAAAGACAACAACAAATAAAGTTTTGCTTTCTATTGAGAGAGTAACCTAAGGGTCAGAAATGTATTATGAAATGCGCTGTATGAACGTCATGAAGCAAAGTAGTGTTTATTATCAACAATAGATCATTGTTCACTTGCAAATCCTGCATTAAATGTCATTAAAAGTGAAAATATTCAATGTTGAATTACTTGGAAACAACACCCTGCTGATCATGCCTGGGAATACGATGAGGAAGAGAGGCAAGGTCTTGAGGTATCCGGCAAGTATTGAGCCACCCTTCGCATGAGACAGGTTCTTTGCTCCTAAAGACCGTTGTACAATCACCTTCCAAACAATTAACACATATGCAACTCGATCAATTTTGCAATAAGATAAATAACTTCAGCTGTTTTTATGATATGAGACAAAGTTAGATGCAAGTCAATTACAAATTCATCAATTTTGAAGACACAGGTAATGTCCTTTCAGTGTGATGAATTTGAAAATTAAAAAACGTTTACAATGCCGACATATATTTACTAATATATATATAATCTATATTCTAAAATAATGTTAACAAACTTATTAAGTCGATTGGAAAATGTCACCATCGCATATTTACGGAAGCGCAGTATGCAGAGTAAAAAACGAACATTTCATACGTTTTAAGATGATGCTTTGTGTACGATTGTTACATATAAATGTGGAAATGATGTATGATATTATCACAACATGACATTGATCCTACCTGGTCGCAGCACCAATACCACAGACAACCAAGTGAACTCTGCAAGACTAGGCCGGGCCATGGGTAATCTCCATTGACTGGATCTAGAAATACTTGGAAGGAGTCGTTCTTTGGAATTCCACATGTCGTAGCATTGTTTCGGATCTTTGGAATAGCTGACATGTATGCTGATTTCAAAGATTCTAAACCACCAACTTTGTTAAATCCTGTAGAAACGGAAATTATGTCTGACTTAATGCGTACATGGTAGATATTTCCTATACAAGTGTACAAGCAATGCTCGTAATCTATAGCCTGTTATACATTATATGTGTAGGGTATATAGATCAGGATGATATTTCCCTATTTTCACTATATGTACTGCTTAGTGAAACAGAACATAGAGCGATGTGTGGTGTTCACACAATATTCAAAAATCTTTTAAGAAGATACTACTCTCTTTCTGTTACTGTAGTGATCGAAAAATTACAAAATTCCAGCAAAAATAAAAGAATTAACCGGTTTAAAACAACAATCTGTAAACTATTTTCCTTCTGTTTTAAACCTTTATTTTGGTGATCAATAGATGAATAAACAAAGAAAATATCAATCAATAAAAAATAAATACGTAAACATTCAGCGACTGAGAGATCTGTGACTAAAACCCGGACCCATAAAATATAGACAGTGATAGGTGTCGGAGTCACAAGTCAGACACCCGGACTGTTACAATATAGACAGTGATAGGTGTCGGAGTCACAAGACAGACACCCGGACTGTTACAATATAGATAGTGATAGGTGTCGGAGTGATAAGACAGACACCCGGACTGTTACAATATAGATAGTGATAGGTGTCGGAGTGATAAGACAGACACCCGGACTGTTACAATAAAGATAGTGATAGGTGTCGGAGTGATAAGACAGACACCCGGACTGTTACAATATAGATAGTGATAGGTGTCGGAGTTATAAGACAGACACCCGGACTGTTACAATATAGATAGTGATAGGTGTCGGAGTCACAAGACAGACACCCGGACTGTTACAATATAGATAGTGATAGGTGTCGGAGTCACAAGACAGACACCCGGACTGTTACAATATAGATAGTGATAGGTGTCGGAGTGATAAGACAGACACCCGGACTGTTACAATATAGATAGTGATAGGTGTCGGAGTAATAAGACAGACACCCGGACTGTTACACTATAGACAGTGATAGGTGTCGGAGTGATAAGACAGACACCCGGACTGTTACAATATAGATAGTGATAGGTGTCGGAATGATAAGACAGACACACGGACTGTTACAATATAGACAGTGATAGGTGTCGGAGTAATAAGACAGACACACGGACTGTTACAATATAGACAGTGATAGGTGTCGGAGTTATAAGACAGACACACGGACTGTTACAATATAGACAGTGATAGGTGTCGGAGTGATAAGACAGACACCCGGAATGTTACAATATATATAGTGATAGGTGTCGGAGTTATAAGACAGACACCCGGAATGTTACAATATAGATAGTGATAGGTGTCGGAGTGATAAGACAGACACCCGGACTGTTACAATACAGATAGTGATAGGTGTCGGAGTCACAAGACAGACACCCGGACTGTTACAATACAGATAGTGATAGGTGTCGGAGTGATAAGACAGACACACGGACTGTTACAATATAGATAGTGATAGGTGTCGGAGTCACAGGACAGACACACGGACTGTTACAGTACAGATAGTGATAGGTGTCGGAGTGATAAGACAGACACATGGACTGTTACAATATAGATAGTGATAGGTGTCGGAGTAATAAGACAGACACACGGACTGTTACAATATAGACAGTGATAGGTGTCGGAGTCACAAGATAGACACACGGACTGTTACAATACAGATAGTGATAGGTGTCGGAGTCACAAGACAGACACACGGACTGTTACAATACAGATAGTGATAGGTGTCGGAGTGATAAGACAGACACCCGGACTGTTACAATATAGACAGTGATAGGTGTCGGAGTCACAAGATAGACACACGGACTGTTACAATACAGATAGTGATAGGTGTCGGAGTGATAAGACAGACACACGGACTGTTACAATATAGACAGTGATAGGTGTCGGAGTCACAAGATAGACACACGGACTGTTACAATACAGATAGTGATAGGTGTCGGAGTGATAAGACAGACACCTGGACTGTTACAATATAGATAATGATTGGTGTCGGAGTAATAAGACAGACACACGGACTGTTACAATATAGATAGTGATAGGTGTCGGAGTGATAAGACAGACACACGGACTGTTACAATAAAGATAGTGATAGGTGTCGGAGTCACAAGACAGACACACGGACTGTTACAATATAGATAGTGATAGGTGTCGGAGTGATAAGACAGACACCCGGACTGTTACAATACAGATAGTGATAGGTGTCGGAGTCACAAGACAGACACACGGACTGTTACAATATAGATAGTGATAGGTGTCGGAGTTATGAGACAGACACCCGGACTGTTACAATATAGATAGTGATAGGTGTCGGAGTGATAAGACAGACACCCCGACTGTTACAATAAAGATAGTGATAGGTGTCGGAGTGATAAGACAGACACACGGACTGTTACAATATAGATAGTGATAGGTGTCGGAGTCACAAGACAGACACACGGACTGTTACAGTACAGATAGTGATAGGTGTCGGAGTGATAAGACAGACACATGGACTGTTACAGTACAGATAGTGATAGGTGTCGGAGTAATAAGACAGACACACGGACTGTTACAATATAGACAGTGATAGGTGTCGGAGTCACAAGACAGACACCCGGACTGTTACAATATAGATAGTGATAGGTGTCGGAGTCACAAGACAGACACCCGGACTGTTACAATATAGATATCGATAGGTGTCGGAGCAATAACACAAACACCAGGACTGTTACAATATAGTTAGTGATAGAACATATTTGACGAAAACATATTAGCTTGCCTCCTCCGTCTTACCGATAACTGTAATGGAGAGAGATCCTAGTATCATGACAGCTGTTTGGAATGTGTCTGTATACATCACTGCTGTTAACCCACCTGTAGAAGTAAAATGTATATAGAAATATATAATGATAAATGTAAACTTATGTGAAAATATTTTTTTAAAAAGTTGAAAAAATCGAAATGTACATTGGGTTGTTTTCGGATTATTACGGCATTGAAATTGATTTTTTGGAGGGTACAGAGTATGTATACTAATTACAGGGTGTTCTTTTATTTGTCAGCAATTGGAAGGTGTTGTTCGGTTAAAAGAGGGAGTACATTGTAATATACTGTTTCATATAAACTGTCTTTCCATCTGCATACACCTCTTTTAAAAACTCGAAAGGTAAATTTCAGATTTTTATCTGAATACTCATTTGGAATATGTTGCGATCAGATATGGGTTTTGACACATTGGAATTTCAATAATAGGTTTTTAATGACATGTTTCACCGACTATGAACAAAAGTCATCCTCCTTAAGAGTGTGAAATTAAAGGATGTATGGCTAACCACTACGATTTCTCGCTAAATCACATGGTCACGCTACCAACACAAAACACGTTTGAAGTCCAGCTAGGTAAGTGATGCGAACAATCCTTCTTGCTTAGTTTTTCAATCATTTTGTTTTGTTATCATGTTTGTAATAGTAAAGTTGTAAAAATCTACCCGTGGAATAATTTAGAAAACATTATAAAATTTACCAAGTAAAACATTTTGATCTATATAAATAGAGATATAATATTTTATCACAAGATACATGGACTGCACTAGAATTACCTGATGTACATTTAGTGATGGAAATGTAGATGTTGAAGGTCTCTAAGAGTAATATTTAGAGGTAATCGTTTCGAACCCCTTTCGCTCTGAAATCTTTCCAGTAAATAAGTAATTACACAAATAAGACTTTCTGTTTATAGTGTTTTCTAAGTAAAGCATTTTGGAGCGCTAATTCACCATTCGTGTATATGTAAAAATTCGGTTATGCGGTAAAATTGAAGTCCTCCAAAATTGGTAGATTTAAAGTAAGAAAACTCATCATCGAGCTGATATCATATGTTTTATCCTCGACTAAATAATATAAATGATTTTCATTTAAAGAATTCCTTCCTTTTCCTACGTTAAAATGACCCCCCCCCCCCCCCCCCCCCCCCCCAAAAAAAAGAAAAAAGAAACAGAAAAAATCTAGACACCTAGTAGAATTGAATATGTTAGATACTTCTAAATCAATTAAGTATGTAACAATCCATGGTTACATATTATGATAAGTAAAATGGTACAATGTATATACTAAAGAATTACATAAAAATGTAAGTAAAGTATAACGGCATATGTTTTATAATTATACATATCTATAGCATAATGGCAGGTAATATAAGTATACATTACCTAATTAGTATGATATACTCAGATATGAAGTATGATTGTATATTCTTTTTCTTACCTAGGATTGTATAAATGCCAGTTATCACCAGCAATACAATTATTGACAGGTACATATCCCATCCGAGGGTCATCTGAATAAACATAGACCCGGCAAAGATGCTTACCTGTAGGAAAAACAAAATTCTTAAACTGTATTGCATTGAAATAAGAATATTATTTTTACTGTTTGGAACTTTGACGCTCTTTCTAAGTGTAGGCATGGGAAATTAATCTGAAACATTCTCAAATGGTTGATTACAATGTTGAGATAATAAATATGATCCATGGTATTAACTTACGGCAAGTTTTGAGACTATATATAGGATTAGGGCGTTGCAACATAAGTACGTCCGTAACTTTCGGCCACCATGACGTTTCTCAATGTACTCCGGAAGTGTGTATACCTGAAGAGAAGCAAGACAAGTTTTAAATGCATAAGATCCTACAATTATTTTTATTTGAAAAAAATATATTTGACAATAAGACAAAACAAAAAATGCTGCGTGACCATGCAACTAATGAATGCATATGTAAATGTCAACTTACCCCGGCTGATATATAAACAGGAAGGAACAGCCAAGCACACAAAAGGATCAGAAATATAACCTGAAAAACAATGTTTATATTTTAAAACTGATTCATCCTGGGGTATTGATCGCTTGTATGTATAGGCTATTGCCTGACATTCGAGTAACAGAGGATTTATTTACACTCCAATAAAGAAGGGTGTAGTAAATCCGAGTGGCGAGAAATCATTCAGTTACTGACTTACTGCATACTTCCCATCTCGAAAAAACAGAACGAGTTTGAAAAAAAAACCCAGTCCTCATCACCTATTAATTGTCCGCTGTAAATGCTATTAACAGCCATAATTGTCACAGGGATATTTTAATATTACGTCGATTTTTGCTTAACATTTCAACATAAAATATAGCAAGACGTTCTGGAATTTTGACAGTATGAAACTTCTACTATCTAGCTCCGGTGTCATGGAAGGAAGGTAAGGAGTGTTTGTTCAACAAATAGAACAAAATACAGGAAAATCATGTTCATATTCAGACGCTAGAAAGAGAGGCAGGAAAAATGAGTACAGATTCAGTTTATTTTTCAAGATATGGCATAGTTATACATGCTAATAAATCCATCTTCATAATACGGAATTATGAATTCCTACTTACTGTTTTCCCATCTGCATTTTTCAAGGAATGGTATATTTAATGTGTTATTTTGTAAATTATATCAGACGGTTCCTGAAGATAAGAGATTGTTCCATAAAGAGATTATCCTCTCACTTGATATTGAAAGTTTATTCTGGCAACGCGATTAAAATGTTTTTTTTTAGATGAAGAAATTATCAATTCTATTTCATATTTATCTATTATTTTCTTCTTAATGTTTTGTCAACGAAATTTATTCTTTTCATCGTTTTGACTATTCAATATTATCTCCCTTTTCCCAGCAAGTGTTTCTACAGTCCTCTGCACACACGCCTTTCCATGTTCACATATGTGTGAGTACAGTGGACTGTGGTAGCAAGAGGTTTATTACTCACAATTGTTCCATTGCGAGAGATTGAAATCATGCATTAATCAAGAGCACGACTTACCTGCAATACACCATTAACAACTTATGATCAATACATATATGCAAATCATTTCTGCATTAACAGGGCCATTATAAATTTACAAATAACTCCTTTGGGACTAACATTTACAGCCCTTATATCTACAAATATTATCTTCTACTGGGTTAGGGTTTGCAGCCATAAGAGACCAACCAACCAATTGTTTTCCCATAGACCTTAGTGTTAACGTTTTGGATTATTTCATTCAAATGCTTGAATTAAATATGACGATTATGGTTTATAACAAAAGTTTAGGGTCTGATATAACACCTAATCAAAAAAAAAAGTTGGGTCCTTCAGCTCAAATTTTCTCCAGGGTAGCCATTTTGAAAATAGGTGAATTTCGCAGTAAAAATCTTAAATTTTTACCTGTTTACTATTATTACGTGAACTTTTGGGAAAAAAAACCAATCGGACTTCAGAAATTTATATCAACATTTCTTATTGATAGTTACCTATCAGGCTACATATCTATTTTCTCACTTCATAACATACTGGCCAATCAGTGGCTGCCAGACATTTTATCCTTGGCTCAACGTTCTATACACAGGGGCTGTTTCAAAAATATATTTTTTCAATTGGTTGGTTGTTCCCTATTGCTTTCAAACTACTCATACATGGAAAGGGATTACAGCCATTTGTAATCAATTTTCTAAAAACAATCATCTAGAAGAAGAGCTTAAGGCAATCATACCTATACAGACCCCTTATGCCGGACAGAAAACAGAGCTATTGCGTAATACACACCACTTTTAAAAGACATTTGCTTTGGGGATGAATTTAATATATATTGTTTGTATACTTACAAACCATTCATACAAGACCATAGCTATCCCCGAGGAAGCTCCCGCGCCTGCCAGTCCTACGAAATGCTCACTGCCAATGTTACTGGAGAACAGTGACGCACCAACCTGATTAAATACAAAGGATCATTATTAAGTCATAGTAATATCTGTGGTTTTGTGTATTTGGCATAAGACACAGAGAGATCAGACGATATGAAGAAGATACAGAAAAAGGAAAACGGCTAAAAGGAAGTGACTTATTATGTACTTAGGGTATCGCAATGTTATAAATTATTCTCAAAATGCATCAAGATAAGCTATTGCAAAATTATTTCAACACTGATGAGAAGGCGGGGTTTAACATGTGATCATATAAGGTAATCAATGTAAATGAATTGAGAAGATATATCCAAGGGCAGTGCAGTCATCTTGGTACATCTGACTGCCAGCTCTTTATTAACGCTTTTCCTCTGGCATTTTCTTGTTGATGTATCGGTAGGGAAAAAACATAGTGGCTTGATGTGCATGCTGGAAGGGGTTTTATTTTTGCTTGGACTATTTTTGTTTTAAGGCCAATGCATATTTATCGAATCTCTATGTAGACCTTATGTTATTGGAAGAAAGGAAAACAATAGGACACCATGGGGAAGGGACCTCGTGTTGTTTTAGTAAAACATTGTTCCTCATTATTCTTATTGGTCTTAGTGTTTAACGTCTTATTAATTGTGACACGATTCAGAATATAAAGTATTTATAATGATTCATCACATATATATAAGTATAATGTATTATCGCCTGAGGGTCAAACCTCGGCACATTTGAATATGTTTTTCTGTACATCTCGCACGCCGATAAAAACAAGATTTAATAGCTTATAGGTTTTTCTTTTTAAAACGGAAAATATGGTTTTGTTGTGATAAATTACACCAACAATAATGCACTTTTGAACCATTATGATGACATTATACTTAACGGGAAAATTTCCTGTATACTTCAATTTCATCCACAAAATAGCAGTTATTTCAAACTGTATTGTGCATTGTATGTGTTTTGTGTTTAATCATTTACGCTTTTATGAAAATGCCCGTTTCAATGGAATATGTTATTTATTATTCTTCATTCATTAGAATAATTAATCAGCGATTGAAAATATGAAAGGATGTGTGTTAGTGCGTCAAGCCATTTCCCGGAAAGTGATTTCTTTTCTTAATTACATTTTGCTACGGTATTGACACACAACACATAATTATCAAACGTAGGCAGATACCATTTCTTCAAACTACTACAAATAGGCTTGTAATACATTTCGATGGCACTATTTCAACAATATTTTGTATTGAAAAAAGAAATTTAGCATAATTCGCCAGAAAATAATTCCGTTTGGAAATGTTTTCGTTTGAGGCATGATAATGATATTGGTTTGTAATAAAAAATAAAATAATATGATGTAGCAACATTTCAAATGAACATAATTCCGCAAAACTGCAAAGACTGCTATAGAAAACAATTAAAACTACATCTTCATTGATTGACGTTTTACGTTATAGACTCCTGATTGTAGCGAGTAATCTATCAAAATTAATAGCTTTGTCAGGGTCTATATCAATGCTGTCCTTAATCATTGAAATACCATTCTCAAGTGAATTATCAATGGACAAATCAGAATTAAAATCCACCAGCCTTTAAAGTAACTATAAAAGCAAACCCATCAAAAGGATAAACCTGTATTACCAGATACCCTAACTATGGTTTAAAAACATTGTAGAAAATAAATCTAGTGATAGCTGCGTCTAACGACGCCGATTATATGTCTCCTTCGTAGCCTCAAATGATTAAAGACCTCTTTTGCCCATCGATTGTGTTTACTGAGTGTATACAAAGGCCTTTGTTATTTATTATAATGTTAACTACATTCAGTATTGAACAATGGAAAATCAGGTTATCTATTCATATATCGACATCTTGTTCTGGTAGTGACATTTACAACAACGAGCCCACAATCTAACACTATTCTCCGACTTACACACGTAAACTCGCATTCTCAACAAGAATTTAAAAAAAAAATCATGTAAATGATATTAGATGGCAAACATTGATGTTGAACTTTATTATGTTTAACTAGGATGTTTAAGCTTCTTCTTTCATGAACACTGTACTGATTGTATGGTAACCATACGCGATATCAAAACATTCACAAGATATCTTTGGTTTTACCCTTATAGTGAACAATAAACGTACATCGATAAAATAAATTCCACAAAACGATCACATACACGACACGGTTTGATTTTTACCAAAGGAACACCAGAACAATATTCAGGACACTGAATATTCAATACAACCAATTATAAACATATGTTCCATCAAGGTTAAAATTCGCTAGACATTTTATTTTCACAGCGCTGAACATTTACATACTTGTACTAGTTCTTTAATGAGAGTATTTACATAAGTAGAAACCCGCCGACGACTACCACGGCATATCAAGTTTCCATACAGCATGGCAATATTAGTTAGATTTTGTATATTGTTAACAAAACATTACTACATGTACTTGTACATATATATAACCGTGATCAGTACTCTTCTATTAAGACCCATGTGAAGAATGAGTTAAAATTTTGTGAGGATATTTGACCCGCAGTGCAAGCAAAAAGAAATCAGTTTACAATAAAAATACCTCCTCCTACAAACACATGTACACGTTATGAGATCGCACGGATAACGGGGGCCGCGGTGGACGAGTGGTTAAGGTGTACCAACACTTTATCACTAGCCCTCCACCTCTGGGTTGCGAGTTCGAAACCTACGTGGGGCAGTTGCCAGGTACTGATCGTAGGCCGGTGGTTTTTCTCCGGGTACTCCGGCTTTCCTCCACCTCCTAAACCTGGCACGTCCTTAAATGACCCTGGCTGTTAATAGGACGTTAAACAAAAACAAACCAAACCAAACGGATAACACGTACAAAGATTACGACAACCACAACAATTAATGGATTATCAAGTTATAACCGACATAGATATTACCGGAGTTTTCTGTTGCCTTTGTCATTGTTGCTACTCCAATGCAACATAAACTTCAGTTTCCTTCTTATACTTACAGCAAACCAGGGCATGGACCTTCCTGCTAAGAAGTAGCTCTTCACATTTCCTCTATTTGGTCTTCGGAGTGACTGCAATCATAAAAAGGGATTGACTGAAAGAATATGAACATTAAAATTTTCTGAGAGTACCTAAAATTCCGATAAAACCACTGGTTCCAATAAAGATGCAGGTTTACAACTTTAAAACCAAATGGACGCTGAAGCCATGATCAGAAACGCAAGTGATAAGAAAATGAAAATTACATGTATTAGCTGTATTCCAATAAGTTACGATTAAACGGTCTCTGTTCTATTTTTAGATTTTAAACTAATTCATACATGTACAATGTTAATAACAACAGTAACTTAATGGCGGATACCTTTCAACTATACGATGAAATATACAAAATAAACATTCTTAACAAAATCATTAAATGCATTGTCTAGTGCTATTTTGATAAGTTCGACAATGGGCGAAAACTGAAAAGTTCTGAAAAAAAAAGATAAAAATATCCAGCCGAATTATTCATTCATAATAAATATAATTCTTGTCACAATGACTTTTTATTATATCTAGCCATCCGTGTTTGACAATATGTCAAGCCATCCGTTTGACACCTACATTCGGTGACCTCTATTTACACAGATAATTCCAGTAACTTCTATTGCAAAATATGACCAGACAGAGGAATAGATTTTTCACGAGCTACATAATGTAGGCGAACCAATTCCACATTGAATTATTCAAATTCTCACACTGAGTAGAGGCTGGAAATATGTTCCCATTACTATTTTGTTATCAATTTTTAACAATAATGTCCATTTCTGTGCAAGTTTCGGTAGAATTTGATAGTCTGTGATCAATATGATTTTGGAATCAAGCAATAATTTCTTTCATCTCAGTATAGCATTTCATTTTTTTTCATTAGAATCAATCAGACAGAAAGTGGCGTGACAATTATTACATAAAGCATGTACAAAATCATTGGTCAGTTCGGTATGTTTTCTAAAAAAAAAAAAAAACAGCTACCTTATTATAATGGAAACTATACAAATTGTGTATTTGCCTCGTGTAAACACATACGACGCCTCATTTAAATAAGATGCTAAACTCGGCCTACTTGTTTTGGAATGGTAAACAGACCGTGACGTTTCGATGAAGCGTGGTTGATTGACATTGTTTCGTCTGTGTTCATTATACAAGTGCTTGATATAATCATTATACCCTTCGGAGCTGATGTTGCGTACACAGTAATTTCACGTATGCCCCGAGACAAAAGTACTACGACAGCTGGTACACCTGTTAAGTTCACGGTTCGATGAACGGACCTCCAGCCACCTTCGCTCAGGTAAGACCGGTTTACAGATGTAGTTTTATGTATATTCTAACCATCCTGGACACAACATCGGTTCGATATTCGGAATTTAGAGGGATCGGATTGGAGAAGTTATTTTACTATAAGAAAGAGCGATTGATTCCTCACATCGCCAGTTGGACCGGCTTCATGGAGTTTCACTGTACTATTTAAATTAAAACGAAAACTAAATGGTCGGTTACTTTTCAGCTCTAAGAGAAAACATACAAAATCTTCGTTGTTAACAAAATGATGAGATTTATAAATTTGTTTTTAGTTTTGTAAGTTCACCAATGAGCCATAACTGATAAGCATTGAAGAGAAAGTGATAAACAATATTGATTTCCCCAATACTCTATTAATTATAAATGTAAATATCACAATGACGTTTTATCATATCAAGTCATCCGTGCTTGTAGCAGTTATGTCTCTAAACAGAAAGTGTTAACAACAACTGAATTTTTCATTGCCCAACATAAAGATGTATGTTTAGTTCACAGATGTCATGTTACATGGAACATGAAGAACAACACAGAAAAGCGACATAATAACGAAACGACATTTTAAAATCAAATAGGTTTGACGACGCAAACACATCAACAAAAATATGTTTGCATGGAGATTCCTGGAAATGTCAAGGAGAATAAGAGGAATGTAGTAAACTTCTCCTTTATCACGTTCTCTGATGAGAGTTAGAGCGATGACAACGGAACCACTAAGCATATTAACAAGCGTCAATCAAGTAGTATATCATATTGCATAAGGAAATGGAATAATCCCCAATAAAATCATGATGTCGATCTTAAAACGTTCATATGGTCTTCATCAACCTGTAGAAACCTCTTCAAACCTTATTTAATTTAAATAAACCCTTCGATATCGAATCAACTGGTACTGAAGATAGGGGATGCAGGGATATTGCTATCAAGAAATGGAAAATTCACATTTTGGGAGTTGTGGTCATCACGTTTATCATGCAGATTACTTGTTGCAAGCTGCTCCTGGTGGTTGCCTGTCACATAAGGATCGAGATAATCATCTAATGTTATGGAGTATGTAGTATACATGTTTTCAATTGCTAAATCCTTTACCCGATCGACTTTGCCTGCGGAGGTTTTGTTATTGAAAGAT